>NC_051063.1:96780330-96944443 GCF_004664715.2 Peromyscus leucopus | reverse complement strand
GTTGTGTGTGATATGTATGCATGGTGATGACTCACCCTAGGGTGGCCTTAGGTGTGAAGCATAAACACTCGCTCCACTCGCACACACATCGGAAAATTGAAAGACAGGAGGTGCAGATGTCACCGACTATAGTGACATAAATCCTTGACTTAGTAAATGCGCTTTGTGTCTAGCCTCCACGCATAGCGCGGAGGCAGTGCCTGTTAACTTGAGTGGTGGTTTGTATGCTGCACATACAAAGTGTTACAGGTGGTCGTATAAGGCGGTTTAACTACACAGCTCTCACTCTATAGAATTACAACACTAGTTCTATTCAGATATTTCCGCGTAGTTCGCATGACTCACGCAACAAGACATTTCAAGACATCAAATATGTTTGAAGAATACTTTGATTTTAAGATAATGCTTCTGTTTGAAGTTGCTGACTGTTAAGAATTTTTCTTGAAAAAAGAATTTGGCTATGGGATTAAGGACAAAAATTTATCCAGATAATATTCTAAGAAAAGAGACCTAAATGGATTTTCTAGATAATTTGTTTTATTTGATCAAGAAGCCTACGCTCTCTCAGCGCTGATCGATTATATAAGTAAAACACTGGTTACGTATGATCTCTGGAAATCATGGATATATATATAGTCTTGCATCTTTCACAATCTCTTAAAGAAAAGTTAATGATATCATTTAAGTTTAGTGAACTTTGCTAACACCTCTGACTGTAATTTATGTTTGTACCCCAGATTCTGTGAGTGGCCTAGCAGGGTTTCATTGAAAACATTCGAGGGTATATTATTCACACTGTCTATGGTTTATTTTGTAAGAGGGAGGTTGCGTTGTTGGTAAATGAGGATAATATCTACTACGAAGTTCGGGTGGGATTCTCTCTAATTGCTAAACTTTGGCTGAAACAAACGCCAACTCACTTGCCCATCCGATATATATCTTGTTTTGTTTGCTTTGTGTTGTATAGCACGCGCTCCCATGATTCAATTTATCCTGATGGTGTCAATAAGAGGACGTAGCTATTTTCAGATGTTCCCAGGCCCTCTTCTTTCTCGGTCAGGGCTACAACTCTACGCACACCGAATAACAATGCCAATCAGATAGGTAACTAGGCCTGTACACTAAAGGATGGGCAACTCATTGATTGTACTCGCTTTATGACATGTACTAATAACTTAGTGATTTAGGCTCAACTATTACTTTATATATCATGATAGGTTGTATGTGTGAAATTCCAGCATAGGTTCACTATATATATATATGTTAGATACCTAGGAGATTGGTGATGGAAGTTGTATTGAAAGGGTTTCGTAGGTGAAGACCTTGAGGAGGTGGAGTCCCACTGGAGGAAGTGAGGTTTCCATCTCAACAAGTGGGGACAGGGCCTTCAGGGGTTTGTGCCATCTTCAGTGTCTCCATTCTCGTTGCTTACCTGCAGTACCGTAAACGACAATATGTACGGTCTACCTCGTGCTAAATGCCAGAACGATTGGACGCCGGCTGCCTCGCCTGGCTACGAATGGCCTTGAGCGTCTTCTCCATCAGCAATAATAAAGGACAAAGCAAGTATTATTGGTAGGGAAACGCTTATCATTCAGAGTTGTGGTTTTTGTCAGGCGTGTTAGTCATCGCAAGAGAGGAATATAACTATGGACAGTTGATAGACTTTGAGACTAGTAGGCAATCAACATGTGCAATTTTGAGTTTGGGGGGTTTAGGTTGCTTCACAATCTATCAGGTCTCCTTCTCGGCTCTTCTCTTCTTTTCTTTCCTTTTTCTTCACATGCTTTTTTGTTCACTTGTTTCTTTAAGCGAGAAAGATGCGCATAAATGCCTCCTCGTTCCTCCTTACGTGAATTGCTGACAGCTACTTCACTATCGCCTAGATGACATATCTCCGCAGAGGGTCCATTTGGTGTTCACTTTGGCAACAAAAATGGCCTTTGTACGCCTATCTGGGAGGTAAAACTGTGCAATAGAGACTTCTTGGACTGCGTAATGTATTCGGAAAGGCAGCTATACTTGTTGGCTTCAATCCGCGCTGGTTCCTTGGATTCTTATAAGCTGATCATTAATAAAGTGCTGTTGAAGTGCAGGATGTTCTGGCCTTGGCGTGCTTAGGCTCTTCTTTGCTGTGTCTTCTCTGTTAGAGCTCTTAATGACCTGAATGATTGTGTAATCAACTTCATTAATTCAGTCAATAATGTTTTATTTTTTTTCTAATTTTGAGTTTATAATGGAACGTTTAGTTGTCTTTTTCTAAAGGGCACTAGAAGACTAGTCAAAGTCCTCAGGTTCTAAAATTAAGGTAACACTAGGGAAGCTGCAATTCGGATTTTTGAACAAGAAGCTAAAGAGTGCTTAAGTGCCATCATAGTAGGTGGCTGCAGGGGAAACAAGGCCTTGGTTTTTGCTCTTTATCTGACATAATATTTCGTGTGTGTGCCAGGTACTACAGCTAGAGGGCTAATGTTCGCCTGTAACAAGATCAGGATAAAACCATTCTGTCTGCACAGATGCCATGTCTCAGGTATTCATGAGACATGTCCTGAGGTTTAATTTAGTATAAACAATAATTAATTGAGGCAGATGAGTATATGGGGGCTTGTGAATGCCAGGTACGAGCTAGCCAGGTACTGTAGTCTTCAGGAGTAGGGTGGAATACTCTGTAGTTGTGCCTTCTCAAGATGGTAATAAGTGTAGAAGTACTGAGATACCAGAAATCTAAAACAAAGGAGGGGCAGAAGCAACTGCAACCACCCCGAAAGACTTCTTAAGTATCATCTCTCTATGTCTTAACGAAGTTGATAAAGAGCTGCACCAATTTTTGGCAGAGGAACACTGCGAGAGATATTGGTAATATATATATACAACTTTTAAGGGCCTTCGGTCAGATCTCACTTGAAAGGATTCAGATGACCATACCATGAACTTTCATGTGGCAGAGACAGGAAGGAGAGTACTGCGAATCCTTCGCTGGCCAAGTTGCCTCTCGCCATCTATGGAGGCCCAGCCAGACCTCAGGTCTCCCTAGACCCGTCTTCCAATTCCTGTGATGTCAAAACTTCTGCAAAGGGCCTAAGATACGCTACACGCCATTGGGAAGGTGCAATGGTTTATTACCACGCAGTTTGTTATTTTGGCTTTGTAAGTGAGTCTCACACTTTATAATTTAACGGTGAGATTTAAACCCAAGTGAGAATTATACTCTGGGGTGCATCAGACTTACAGCTGTATGTTAACTGGGAGCATACTGAGAATCGGAAGTGAAGGGAGGCTTTGTCTACCACGAACACTTTACCACTGTTAATTTGAAGAAGAGTCTTTTTGTTAGAGTCACTGAGGAAAATGCACAATTTGTTAAATAGCCGGCCAAGGAGATGCTTGTGATCTGTCAGCTGCGAACGTTTCAATATTGTGGTGGTGTAAATAGATATACTTCACCCTTCCTATGAGGTGTTTATTGGGCAGGATGTCTGGACAACATAGAATGTTACTGTGTCTCCATGCTTGAGAGACCTCTTTGAAGGCGTTTTTGACGCGCTCTCGATTATTTTTTTTTTAAATGTCTCATTTTGTATTATAAATAAGGGAGCAGGTCATCTTAGTGAGACCGAACAACTCTCCTATCATTATTATAATGTGGCTTAGCCTATGCTCGTTTCAGTTGAAAAGTCGAAGAAATAGTATCACTGAGCGGCAGCTTGAGGTGCAACTATCGGGTGCCACAAGCATGGGAGGTGGGGAGAGTTTTGGCATTCAGGGAGTGAGAATCAGGAACAGTAACTAACAATTTCTGTGATTTTTGATATTGTTTGCGCGCACGTGATTCCTACTACATACTACACGAAGGCTGGGTCCGTGGCTTTGCACGTAACTGGCGTACAATATATAATTCCATGGGGTTGAGCTATGCGGTGAAGGTGTCCTGGCTTATCATTTCTGCTTACTGAACGCTAAATCACGTTGGGAATAGCGTGTGTGCCTCCCCATGGCTTTACATTTTGTAGTCTTGCTCTTTGTGTGCCCATCCTTCCTAGTCTATATATACATAGAGAAGGGGCATAAAAAGCCAGTATGATCACAGTCTAACGCCGGCTTAGTGTTTGCTGGCATTGGGGTGGCTGGGGGGGGGGAGGGAAGCAAGGCAGTAATGTAAATTTTACTCCTAATTGGGCTGAAGGCTACGCGACATCGAGCTTTCAAGTAGTAAGCTGTAGCTGTTTTTGAAGATTACCGTGTATGCTAGGGACACGGGGGGGATTAGAGCTACAGGTTCTGGTTCCCACTTACACTCTTAGAGCAGGGCTCAAAAATTGGGAAAAAGGAAAATTTGATTGGTTGTTCAGTTTGAACACGACGGAGGCTCGCGCGCCTCAGGGGAGGGATAATAATAAGTTCCAACGTTCTTGGTGTGAAGTAATCATTGCATTAGAATCATTGTCCAATAAAATAGTGAAGAGATCGGACAGGTGAGTCACACCTGTCAGCAGCGGCTCTTCGCTAGGAAATACATGTGCGAGCAAGGTAATTGGTGGGTGAAGCAAGCATTCTACTCAAGTGGGAGAATTGACAATGATAATTTTAGCTTAGTGTTCCTGCTGTGAACCAGCAGGGTCAAGACACACACACACAGGTCTGCGTTGTTGTTTTGGATGGGTAGCGTTTTACTACAGTTCTACTTTTAGAAAGTGAACAGTCGTCATGGTCCTGTTTGATGGGGGATCACAGAGAGGAACGCGCATGCGAAGGGCAGAGTGCTGGGGGAGGAACAGCGAGAGGGAGTCAGTAGAGGGCAGCTGTTTTGTTTCATGGTAAGTGATAGGTGGAGGGCTTCGGTCTGGGACACGTTTGCAGCTCTCCGTGCAGACCCCACTGTATTAGACACTATTCAGGATGGGTCACTGCGATGAAGCTGAGAGGAAGCCAAGCATAGATATTGTGTGTTGCATACTACATGCTACCCACTGTTACAACCTCCAGAAGCTGAGGACGGGGAGCCACTGATTCTCCTTTCTGTACACTTTTCATTCTTCATGAACTGTTTTCCTGTCTTGACTCCTATGATGCTCATTGTTTTGAATTTTTGTCCTTTTTACGCCTGGCTTACTTTTGAGATGCCGTTACCTATTTTCCTTTTTCACTTTGATCCCGTGACTTCATTCTGTGGGTGCAGGGCATTTTCCAGGTTCTAGCAGTCTCTTTTCTTTTCTATTCAGGGACCCTAGCATCAGCTTAGTCATACTAGCAGTTTCAGCTCTTAACTCTATTCTTCTGGACTTTAGGTCAGATTTACACTAATGTCCAGTTATCTCCCCCTGAAACTCAACATGGTACAAAGTGGAATTTCCTTCATGAGCAAAACTGCAGCTACTTCTGATTTGGTTATGTGTATGCTTTCAGTCTCTAATGTTCAAAGCTGTGGTGATATAAAGAGTCAAGTTGGATTCCTCCCTCTTTTACTTTCAGTCCATACTAAACTGGCTCAAAATTTTGGTTCCTTCTAACTCTTTTCATTCTCTGGCCCTATCTTATTTAATCCTTCATTTTTCTTTATCTATAACGAATTCCCTTTGACTTATTCTTCCCTTAAACCTCCTTTATGCTGTCTCTTTATATTCTTATAAGTATAGGCTATAATGTATTCTTTCTAAATATATCAACTTCCCATTGTCCAATGAAGTCTACTTTTTGACTGAAATGTGCAGTTCCCAGAATTTGACTGCAAATTATTTTTCTATTCATTCCCTTGTGAGAATCCATTCCACATCCTATCCTTGAGCTGTTTTGGCTGACTTGTAACTGTTGCACCCCCATATTTTTACCTTTCTTCATCTTTCCTGGTCTATCCTGGATAAGGATGTATCTGCTCCAAATAGCCTACAACATTGGTCTTTTATATCACCTGATCAGCCCTAGCTCTGGGAAGTCTACTTTGCCATATTGCTTTTTGAGAAAGAATACTACAGCCGTCAAAGACAGTGAAGAGTTAGGCTAAGATCCAATCTCCTTTCTTTATGGAGGATGTAACTGAAGGAAAGAGCTTGCCCCAGATCTCAGAGTGAATTCACGAAGAGTCACAGTGAGCAGGGATTAGCCTCCTGTGTAAGTAGGGACACTTTCAGGGGAGGGTATGTAGCTTATTAACTAGTTCTGCACCACCTCTAGTTTCTATTATTAGTTGAAAGTGAGTATTTGTCAATTACTGTCTGATGACTTAGACAAAGCTATGGCTTGACAAGAAGGTACATGGAAGGGAACGGAGCTCTGTGGACATGGAATTGGCAGACTGGCAGGGATAGCTGTGGGTGCTTTCAGAGTTTTATACAAGTGACCACAGAAACACTACCAGAGGAAGATTTTGATGATAACCAGAAATGACACTCAGAAATGTTAGGATGTTAATTCATGGTCCTGCAAGTGCAGCCTGCAAGAGTAGTACCACCTCTGGTGCTCTTTTTCCGATAGCCTGAGAAACAAAAAGAAAGATGCGATTCAAAGCTTGTGGTACCTGACAAAAAACTGACTCAAAAGTAGAGCGTTTTAAGTCAATATGCAAAATACTGACAATTTAATCTGTGAAAGGAAGCAGGGTGGATAAAATGACAAAGTAGGACAGGGTAGGCGTTTTGAAATGGGGTCACGTTAGTTTATTCTTACTAATGAAGAAAAACAGCGATTAGCTTGGAGATTATACAGAGCAAAAAGAGGCAAGAAAGCATGAGAATAGAGGCCAGAGAGAAATAACCTTCCTCCCACCATGAGAATTTTGAATAGCCACACACCAAGGATTAGATACCCACCATTGAGCAATACTCTCAAAAAAAAAAATCCCTCAATTATGAGTTAATTTTAATTAATCCTGTTGGGAAATGATGGAAGTCAATTTGAGACTGGAAGAGACACCAGTTAAGGAAACAGTTGAATTTGGAGGTTAAAAACAAAGTTGCAATTTTCTCCTGGCTGGTTGACTAAAAGTTTATGTAGACTTCACCCCTTCAGAGATTTACCACAGTTGCTTCTATACCAGGTCTCTAAATCTTTGTCTAATTTGAAGTGAGAATATGCATCCTGGTGGGGACTATCTGATGTACTATATGTGGGCTTAGCAGCTCCCGTGATCTTTATCAAATAGGTGCTGGTGTCCTCTCTTTAATTGAAATCTGAAATAGTTCCTATCATTCTCTGGGTGGTTGGATTATCAACTGATCATTACTGAGCTATGCTTTAACTTGCTGAATCTTGCTAGAACAGTAGAAAAGTAGGTGGAGATGCATATATCATCTGTTAACAGAGTTTCCAACATTGCAAAGCAATTATGAGGAATGTATTCATTCTTCATTCAGTATTTTAATACTTGGATATATATGATGTTTTTGCTCTTGTATTAGATTGTACATTTCAAAATCCTCAAGTGTTACACTAAGAACAGAAATGGCCCTTCCCAGTCTCAACTTGTCTAGCCTGTTGATGCTCTTTACCCGTAGACCTGTGGCTTCCTAAGCTTGCAGGATGGCTTCATTACCAGTCTGAATATGTTTGTGGATCCAGGGAAGCACTCTGCTAAGATCTGTGAAGATCCCAGGAGATCCTTGCTCTTTTTTCCTCAAAATTGTTTCTCCAGCCTCGACCACAGCCCAAACCCCAAGAAGTCACGCCAGCTAGAGTCCAGGCCCCTTTCCTGTTCTGGCACATGAGTGACCCTCCTGAGTCTCCCTGAGGAAGGAAGAAGGAAACCTCTGTTACCATGATTGTTGGTGGAGGTGCCTCAAAGTGCTCACTCTTCCCATGAGGGTGCCAATGCCAAGCATAACATGTCCTGACTCTAGTAATTTAGACACAGGGCTCTGGAAGAACATCTGGGCACAGCTTCCATTTGATCCTTGAACAGCAGAGTCTGTCCATTGCTGTTCTTCTCTCCGTCCCTGGCTAGAGTATTTCTTCCCTTTTCCTGTTCATACTATGGACTCAGAGATGTTTTGCCTAGTGATACAATGGACTGCACTTTTCATAAATGCCAAGAATTGAAAAGTGGCATCCCCAACACCCCTAATCTAGAAACCTGGAAATAAGAAGAGAAATCCTTAAGGTGTGGGAGAACCTGGCGCACCTCATCCTTGGCACCACCTCTATTATTTTTGGTGAAAAGCAGATTCTAGGCTCAACTGGAATCAGCATTCTTAGGTTCCTCCCTGCTAATAAACTTTCCTGGGCCTGGAGCATAGCTGCAGCCACTTACCTGACAAGCATCTTTTCCTCCATCAGGGGATCCTGTGCAGAGAAATGTCTTCCCAGTACGGGATTCCTTAAGGTCAACAGAGCTGCCTCACATTCCTCCTGAGTCAAAATTGCAGGTTCACCTGCTGCAAGACTTGTGGGAGGCTGCCACCTGGAACACAGAGATGGGCCCATCAAGGTAAGCCATTTACTGTTCGGAGGTGAAGACGCCCAGTCCTTTCAACAACAGCAGCTGGATGTAGGTTTTTGTCTTTTTGGAAGATGATAACTTCTCTTCTTTCTTTTCTTTCCTTTCCTTTCCTTTCCTTTTCTTTTCTTTTCTTTTCTTTCTTCTTTGTCTTTCTTTCTTCTTTTTTCTTTCTTTCTTTCTTTCTTTCTTTCTTTCTTTCTTTCTTTCCTTCCTTCCTTCCTTCCTTCCTTCCTTCCTTCCTTTCTTTCTTTCTTTTTTTTTTTGAGACAGGATTTCTCTGTGTAGTTTGTGCCTGTCCTGGATCTTATTCTGTAGATTCAGGCTGGCCTTGAACTCACAGAGCTTCCCTGGCTCTGCCTCCTGAGTGCTGGGATTAAAGGCGTGTGCCACTACTGCTGGCAAGATTCTTAAATGCCTGAAATTCTCTGCCTTTTGGAATGCTTGCCTGGTTGTTTAAAAAAAAATTAAAATTTGATTTTCTGGTTACGCACCAGAAAGTTTGAATATGGATTAAGAGGAGTGGGGCAGGGGCCTTACCTTCAGCCAATCGACCCCAGCCTGCAGTTGTGCAAACAAATCCAGCCTTAAAGTGTTCTCCTGGCTCTGGAAGACACACAGGCCACAAATTGGCCTAAAGAAAAGATCAAGGCAGGGCTAGGCTCATTCATGCAGGAGAGGGTACCATAGTTGGCCCACCTATGGGCATCTGGGTGGTCCCCAAACCCCCTTAAGGTTTGTGGTATATTCAGCCTGGTGTCTTCAGGGGTCACTTGTCAGCTTTCTTCTCCTGACACCATTAACCCTACCTCCAGAACCATAAGCAGAGGGCATTTTAGGTAGGGGACCCTCCAGAAAAATTCTGCCTTCCAGTTTATGACCCAGAAGAACTGGTTTCAGACTGTGTAACATGATCTGTAGGGGATATAGTATGGGTCAAAAGGTTATGGGGGGAAAAAGGGTGGACGATCAGGTGCACCACGAGTGTTTACCAAATTGGAAGGTTCCAACCATCTTCAGAAGAGCAATATCATAGTTCATAGGTTTTCTGGTGGAGAACTGCGGGTGTATGATGATGGTTTCAATGGCTAGTGTTTTGCTCTCCTGGCTCTGCTTGGCTCAGGTCATGTTCTCCAGCAGTACATTCAAAGTTAATGCAATGTTTCTATGAAAAGGGAGAAGGAAAGAGATGGGGTTTTAATGAGCCTCTGAGTGTGGTTGTAAATGCTGGCAAATTGGCTCCTTCAAATTGACATGGGTGGATAATGTGAGGCATGAGATTGCCGGAGCAAAGCAACTGAGAATGAGCCCATTGCTATTAGAAAAACAAAACACAGAGACTCTGAGTTCCAGGGGAGGGCTTGTAAAGTGTAGAGATAGTGACATGATATCGTTAGTATTTGTCAGTGTCATCTGTAATTAGCTAGAGAGATACACACACATGCATTGTAATTCAGGGAGCTAAAATATATATGAATTTTATTCAACTACTTATTAGCTCAATCTGTGGGTGCATTTGGAAGGTCAAACGAACCTTTCAAAAGTATCATCTAGATCATCAGAAAGCACAGGTATTATTTTTTTTTTTTTTTTTTTTTTTTTTTTTTACTGAGCAAGGAATGTTTTCATTCTTTATAGGAGTTTACTCTTTTACATTGCCAGCTATCAGGAGTCTGTCTGCCTTATGGAGCGATTTCTTCCACCAAGTCATCAGCAGTAACATGTTCTACACACTTTTTTCTTTAGTTATCTCTTCAGTTGAACCGTCACATTCAATTAATTTAGTTCTTTATCTTTGGGGCAGTTTTTTTTTTTTTCCTCCAGTTTTTGCATTTTCCTTTGGCACTTGTTAAACATTTGCATTTAAACCAAGAGTACTCAGCACCTAAGCACCCAGAAAGCTAGAACATGAATTCTCATGGCAGATCTGGCCACCTGGTTATAATCAATGTTCTGTGTTGTTTTGTTTTTGTTTTTCTCCAGTTTTTGCTTTTTTGGCAGGATCTTGTTACATAACACAGGCTGAGCTGAAGAATACTCTGTAGGCCATATGCAGATTGGAACTCATCTGCCTCAGCCTGGAATACTGTGATTATAGAAATATGCTGCCAAGTCCCAACCATTCCATTTTTCTTATTGTTCTTTTTGAAGCAGGGTCTTATGTAAACTCATGGAAGTCACTATGTATCAGAGGATGACCTTGGATTTCTGATCCTCCAGCTTCCATTTCCAGACTGCTGGGAATGATTACAGTTGTGAAAGCACAGGTATTTGCATCATAGCTCATAAAAATTATAGTTAGGAAGTAGCAACAAAATAATTTTATGGTTGGGGTCATGACAACATGAGAAACTGTATTAAAGAGTCACAGCATTAGGAAGGTTGGAACCACTGAATTAGACTGTCCCAGTTCATAATACCAGTGCATTATTTTGTGAATTATTTGTAATTCCCAGTAAGGTTGTGGCTTTAGTGTTAAATCTCATGTGGCATTTGTATTATGAAGGACATCACCCTAACTCTGATGTTCTAGGGAGTATACATACTCAAGGATTTGGCACCAATTACAAACAATGGAAAGTGGGGATGTCTCTTACCTTCTTTATATTTGTAGCTTATAGTTCTCCCATGAAATGAGAAAGATGCTATTTTTTCAGGTCAGTGTTATCTAGAAGAAACTTGATAGGATGAGATAGGATGGAGTAAGCATTTTGAGCTTTCCATTCTTTGGGACCCTTCATTTCCAATGGTGATATTTTATATACTATTGGAAAGGGCATCATTTCTCTTGGAATGTTTTTCCGAATCTTGGGTATGTTAGCTACTTTAATCTAGTACATAATATCTCCCTAGGTTACCACTACCTACCTATATTGTAGGGACACTGTCAGCTATTTACTCATTTGTTTGTTTGCTTGTTTATTTTTATTTTTACTCAACATACAGGGTCTTTCTATGTTTCTCAGGCTGGTCCCAAATTCCTGGACTCAAGCATTCTTCCTGCTTCAGCTGTTCAAGTAGCTGTGTCTACAGATGTGCACCAAATTCCAGGCTAATTTCCTTTTAAACAATGGACCCTCTGGGAGGCATCATGCCTTAGTAATTTTTGTGTCTTTGGTACTCACTAGCAACTGGCAGTAAGTGAGCATCCTAAGAATGTTTTCGGATTAAATTAAAAGACAACTATGGGAAAATTATCTTGATTACAGCCAGGTGTAACCATGATAATGTTCTGACACTGACAGCAGAGTATTTGGATCATACTAGAAAGCTGATTAAAAAAAATGGAAGTTCTTAGGTTGAAGATCAGAGAAGCAAGACTGACAGGAAAGAAAGACTTGAGAGTCCTATATTTTACTAGTCTGTCTTTGTTTTCTTTTATCTACTTCTTAAGATGTATATAATAGTGCTTTTTCACTGAAATATTTCACCAAAACTAGTAGGAAACTTTCACCTAGTCAGTCTTTTGACATTACTCTTTGTTGACTTCAGTGGATTTATGTAAATACAGCATTTTACTTCTGCAAAAGAATCCTTTCCTAAGGTGAGGACCAGCCTACAATGTCACGAGCCTCATTTGTGACACCCAGTTAGGAAGATTCCTTGTGTTTTACAAGAGTAGTAATTGATTCTGATTCCAAGGGGGTGGGGATAACTGGTCCTCCTCACATGAGCCAAACTGCCTCCTACCTTTTAGCCATGCAGTGAGCAGCTGTGATGACCCACTGTGAAGAGATGATAGTTCCTCCACAGATGTGTTTTTCTGCTTTTGTTTCAGAGACACCTAGATGACAGATTTAAGTTGTGAAAGTTAATGCTGTGGGGTTCCCCACAAACCTACATCTGAGCATATTATGAAAGACGGATACATATAGCTTAACCACAGTGATTATGAGTCAGCGGACTATGACAATGTATACGACAGTAGTTTGGGTCTACTGTTTTCTCACATGCTTAATGAACTATTTGACACCTAGAACTTCAAGTCTGTTCTTTAGTTTTCTGCTTCAACATACTTAGAGTGATTTTATTCATTTTATCCTTCCTTCCTCTTTGAGTATACTCTCTCTCTCTCTCTCTCTCTCTCTCTCGTCTCCTCTCTCTCTGTATGTGTGTATGTGTGCATGCATGTGTGTGTGTGTATGCATGCATGATACACATGTAGAGATCAGAGGACAAATCTTGGACATCATTTCTCTCCTTCCACCATGTAGGTCCGTGGGATCAAATTCAGGTTGTCAGGCTTAGTAGAAAGCACATTTACTCATTGAAATGTCTCTCTGACCCTATATAAACATACTTTCTGTTTTCAACTCAATCTATTCATGATAATTGATTTGATTCTAAGGTGACTTATAATAGAGAAGTAAATATTTTCAATGAATAGCTTCACATTTTTAGGATGAGAAAAAGGCAGTTGATTAGAATTTTTCACCTTTTAACCAAAAATTATTTATGAACAGTAGAAAAGAAAAAAATAAAAGAAACACAAAGAGACACTGCTAATGTTGTGTAGCTCAGTGGTACAGTGAATGCTTAGAGCTTTTTAGGCTCTAGCTTAGATTCTTTGAACCAAAACAAAGAAACAATGAGCAATGAAAAAGGAGGAACACTGAGAGGAGGCTAAGAATAGAAGACATAGAACAAAAAACCATGAAAGAAAAGCCATTGGATCACCATTAGGATTTGAATATGAACTTCTGAATTGAGCAGATAACCAATTGATCAAGTGACCAATTATTTATTCAAACAAGTATTTGTAAAGTTTATCAATGACAGTCATTGTGGTAGTTTTGAATGTAATTGGTCCTCATAAACTCATAGGGAGTGGCACTATTAGGAGGTGTGCCCTGTTGAGGCAGGCATGGCCTTGTTGGAGAAAGTGTGTCACTATGGCAGTAAGCTTTGAGGTCTCCTATGCTCAAGCTATGCCTAGTTGAGTTCACTTCCTGTTGCCTTCAGATCAAGATGTAGCTCCTTCTCCACTCTCAGCTCCTTCTCAGCACCATATCTGCCCGCATGCCACCATGTGCCACCATGATGATAATGAACTATACCTCTGAAACTGTAAGTCATCCAATTAAATGTTTTCCTTTATAAGAGTTGCTGTGGTCATGGTCTCTCTTAATAGAAACCCTAACTAAGACAGTCAGGCAACCTGCTAAACAAAATTCAACCACGAATATTTAATCTTGATTAATTGGGTTGAGAAGTGTCTTCTTTCAAGATTAGGAAAAGCACAGCTTTGGAGTGTTGTTTTGTAGTGGGTAGCCATTCCAGCTTGGATCTGGAAGTTCCAACCCCCATTGAGACTCTGGCAACTGTCATGCCTATGAGGCGGGGTGAGGGGAGGCGCCTGGGGACCGGAGGGCCAGCGCTCTCTCTGTGCGCTCTCTTGGTGCCGGGACGCTGAATGGTGAAGGTGGACTGTGCAGAGCTCCGGAGAACACCGCTGGACTGCGTTACAACCTTCCCCAGACCCTGCGACCTACTCATTACTTAATTTGTGAGTTACGCCATTAAATAAATATCCTTTTAACTACGTGGAGTGGCCAAAATAATTTCTCCAATAGTTGTTAGTTTATTTTTTCCTCCAGAGAGGGTGACCTAATAGAGGTAGCATATGATCTTGGGAGATACAAGCTTGGGACATCATAGTTCACCCACCAGAGAAGGGTTTGTGAGACTCACCTGCCAAGGATAGGAACCCTTTTCCACTTGGCTTCCCCCAACAATGCGACTGAAAAGGCTAAAGTAATTCTGAGACTGCGGTTTAACCAGACTCTGCCCACAGTTAGGAGCTGGGAAAAGACAAGACAGACACTGAGTGTTCAGTTTCTAGGACTAAGATATATGGAAAAATCTTCTGAACAAGAACAAAATGCAGTATATGGAATATATAGAAAAATTATAACATAGCTTTAAGTTAATGGTTGGGATTAGCTGTGTTTTGAAAAACAAGAGATTACTCAGGTTTTGTCACACATAAGATGCACACTATCGGGACAATTTCTATTTTATTTGTGTGTGTGTGTATGTGTGTGTGTGTGTGTGTGTGTGTGTGTGTGTACACAAGCACATGTGTACATATGAAGGCCAGAGGTCAACTTGGACAGTCTTCCTCAGCTGCTTTCTGCTTGTTTTTAGAGACAAGGCCTCTCACTAGCCTGGAACTCTCCAAATGGCCTAGGCTGGCTAGCCAGCTAGCCCCAGGGATCTGTCTGTCATTGCCTCCCCAGAAGTATGTACATCATCATATCAGCTTTAAAAAAAAAATGGTTTCTGGGGACTGAGCCCAGTCTTTTGTACTTTACTGACTGAACCATCTCCCAGAACAAGGAATGACTTTGAATGTGAAGGTTAAGGGCTCTAGGGATAGGTTGCTACTGGGTTGTCAGGAATGCAGCCTATTTTCTTTCTGAGCTCTCTGATATCTGAAAAAAGAGATTCCTCACAGTGCTCTCTGCCCTCTGACACTCAGTGTACCAAGGCAGTTGTTTCTGGCTTTCAACCCAGCTAGACTATGGACTCCACAAACATGGGGATTTAATATTCTCCTCTTTCCCCCTTCCCTCCTCCCTCCCTCCCTTCCTTCTTCTCCCTCCTTCTCTCCATCCCTCAGTTCTCCTCCATTTCCTCCTTTCTTCCTTTTTCTCATTTTTGAGACAAGTTCAGTTCACTATGGTGCTCAGGATAACTTTAAGTTCGTGATCCTCCTGCCTCTGCCTTTGGGATGCTGAGATTACAGGTATGAAACACCACATCTAGCAAATGCACAATGGGTATTACAAGTCCTGATGTACAGAGTTGCTTGGTTAACTTGATGATACTGTAGTCTGCCTCAGTTTGTAATTGTTTCCACATATCTCCCTCTGCTTTGCACATGAGACTGAGTCTGAGACCATAGTCTGTGGTGGCTGTCACACAGTCAGATATGAATAAATCTAATTAGATTTAATGTAGGCCAGAAAACAGATTGTTCAGGGATAGTGGCATAAAGATAGCTTCAACTCACATACCAGTGTTAAGACAGATACCTGTCAGGTAAAGGGAAGAAATAACTTTACAAGAAGACTTTGCCCCTGAAAACATTTCAATATGTGTGTATTTATGTGGGCTTTTGACTTTTTTGTATAAGGGGCTAGATTAAGTTTGTTTTCTTGCACTAGGCAATTTCAGTGATGGATTATTTTTCCGTGAGGTTTTCAGGAGGGCATATACGACTCTGCCTCATCATCCTTCAGCTTCTTTACTTGTTACCTACCGCTTTAACTGAGACATCCTCCTCGATTTCCTCAAACTGCATTCTAGATCTCTCCCATGGCATAGCACTCTCTCTCCTGACTCTCCATCATCCTTTAAAAGTTCTTTCTAAGCTACATTGTGAGAATTAATTGTTTGCTTCAGTCACTGGAGGACCACTTCTTGAGTGAGAAACTTAGGAATGTGGATCCTATGTATTTGCACTTCTAAGGTCTAGCACAATTCCTTGCATTTGAAAAGCATGAATGAATGCACAAGTGACTTTCCCTAGGAATATATCCCCATGATGACAGCTAATTAGATCAATGTTAAAGTACACAAGCTCACCCATATAACTTATTGCTTAATCCCCACATCTTGTCTGCAAAAAAAGCACTTTCACCTTCATGTGGCTGATGTGAAAACTAAAAATCAAAGAGACACGTAGCTAACGAAAACAGAGCATGAACTAACCAATTGTCTTTTCATTCTGAACCCAGTACAGGTATGATCAAAAGCTTTTCCAACTGCTTTAGCTGAATGAGTCATAAATCTGCTAGACGTAAAATTCAGTATTCCTTGAAGTCACTGAGGCAGAGACAGAAAAGACGTTGATACTCCAGGCTGGCAAAGTCTGACTACAGAGAAGTTTGCCAACAACTGTTTTCAGCTTGTTATAATCAAGGCCAAAAAAATAATTTACACTATATGTCACTGAGCAGGATAATTTCCCTGAGGATTTGAAATGTTTCCAAACCTGTGATGATCTCCAGAATTTCTCCATAAAAGGATACAGGATTGCATTCAAATAAGTAGATATTCCAGATCAGTTGGTAAAACTAAGAGAAAATACTTACTACCCACCCACCCATAAATGTTTCACTTCAATTTTATATGCTTAGCACAGGAGCAAAATCCAAAGAGATATTTTTGAAAACCAATTACATTTCTGAAAAAATTTGCTTCTCTTATATTCCCATGAACAAGAAGTGGAATCAGCAAGAGTGAATCCATCAGACAAAGAAAGAAAGCAGTTATGGAGTTAATTTGAAACTTACCTCTGATGGAAGAAAGGGTTACAGAGTTACCTTGTTCCAAACAGACCATTCCCAGTATTAAAATCAGCTTGTCCTTGCTTATAGGCATGTTGAGATTCAAAGCTTCTCCAGAAACGTAGAGAGGCTAAAGGAAACAAGGGTGGCAAGCTTTGGAAGAATAGCAATAAAAAACAAGCTTACTTATTAACTGAGATTTGAGGCATTCAACCTTGTCCATAAGATGTTTTTGAATGTGGTTTCTTGGAAATGTCTTTTGTAAGATGTGGGGAATCAACTACAAAAGCAAAGTCTTGGTTGAACAGCATAACATATTCTATTCCACCTACAGCAATAAATTGCTTCCTCTAGTGTTTCTGGTTTAGCAAAGTGGTTTGTGTCTGAGGTTTTCATTTGCAATTATTACTTGTTCCTTTTTCTATAAGAGGATTGAATATTGGTGTGTGACACTATTCCCGGGGAGATGCAAACAACTGTTTACTTACTCTTGATAGGGAACTGATGACAGACTAAAGTAAGAATACTGCCAATGCCCAACTTGGTGGACCAATGAATTTTATTGGAGTTACTTACGGGAATATGGGTGAGGGGTTACTCACAAGAGCAGAAATGACTCAAAGACACCAAAAACCCACCCCAGCATGGCTGACAACTCACAAAAGATGAAAACCTAGAGCACAGTGCACAGCTTATAGACAGTTGGACAAGTTAGAGAGAGTTTTTTGTAGGTGGCCTATTGGTTTGAGCCTTTTCTAGACAGCTCAGCTGCTCTGAGAGTGTCTTTCAGCATTCTTTACTGCTTACATACACTTGGATGGGAGGGGCCTAATGAATCTGGTCAGTTTCAGGGACTTCCTAAAGCCTTAGTATTGTTACTTCTTGAGCCTTAACCATCCTCTCTTTAGAGATTCCTTTGTCTTAAGGAATTTCCCTCCATAATAGAATGTTTTATCTCAGAAGAATTTGCTAACAACAAATATCAATATTGTCCCTTTGCAAGTGTAGACATTCTTAGCTGTTTACAAATAGTCCACCATAATATACTAAAATACTTTACTCTTCTTCTTTTCCAAGTGTAACTGCACAGTTATTTTTACCATGTGTTAGTGAGAAAAAGGAGAAAAAAACTAACTGCATAGTACATTCCATAAAGCATACTGCTAGACACTCCTTTAGGATTTAGGATGTTGTCTGCTGGGGTTTTGTGAAGTTTCACTTTCCACCATTTAAAAATATATTCTAGAAGGCAAACAGTCTTCACTTCTACACCTGGTAGATGTCTAGACACAGAAAAGTGGCTATAATTACTTCCTTATTTTCCTCTTTCCTGGATAAGTTTTTGGCATGTTGTGTTGGCCGGTTTTATATCAACTTGACACAAGCTATAGCCATTTAAAAAGATGAAAAAAAGTGCCTCATAAGCTTTGCATAGAGCCAAGTCTGTAGTCCATTTTCTTGATTGACAAATGATGTTGGGGAGCCAAGCTCTCTGAGGATAGTGCCATACTGTGTAGGTGGTCCATGATGGTGTAAGAAAGGCTGAACAAGCCATGAAGAGCAAGACAGTAGGAAGCACTTCTCCATGGCTTCTGCAACAGTTCCTGCCTCTAGGTTTCTGCTTGAGTTCATGATTTCCATGGATGATGGACTGACTATGAGCTGTAAGATAAAATAAACCTTTTCCTTCCAAGTTGCTTTTAGTTATGGTATTTTATCACAGCAATAGAAATCTCAACTAAGACATACATAGAGTGCAATAAATGGATATGGATTGATAGTGTCATAACCATGTAGAGATATGAAATGTGTCTGTGAGCTTCCTAGAAATTATGTATTCAAAAATAGAAAATGACAAATTAAAAGTCTCCTAACCCTTTATGACAAAACTTACAGTTGTACAAAATAAATCTATGCACCAACGTGCACACATACACAAATATGAATGCAAAATGACAATTTCTTTCTTCAAAGCAATTTAATTTATTAATTTGTTTTTTTCTCTATAAAGCAATGCCATTATATTTTTAAAAATTTTTAACATTTTATTAGTTATTTAGGAACTTGATCATCTTCATCACCCTCCCCTCAAATTCTTGCCAATTCCACCCCACTTCCCTTTCCACCAACTTGTGTCCTTTTTTCCTTCTAGAATCAAGACCAATTTGTGTTGCCCAAATGTTCTTGGACATATGGCTTTCTTCCAGAGCATGGTCAACTTACCAGGGCTATGTTCTCAGAGAAAGTTGACTTTCCCTCTTCTAACATCCATCAGCTGCCAATGGCTCCTCTGCTAGAGGTGGGACTTTGTGCCAGCTTCCCTTTGCATATGAGGCGTGGTCTGGCTTGAGCCTGCACAGGTCTTGTGCATGCTGTCATGGCTGCTATGAGTTCATCTGTGCAGCTCTTCTGCTGTGGCCAGAAGACACTTTCCTTTTTGTCACTCACCACCTCTGGATACTGTATTCTTTCCATCTTCTCTTCCACAATGAGCCCAAGCCTTTGGAGGAGGGGTGAAACATACATTTTCCATTTAGGGCTGAGCAAAAAGAATATTTAACCCCTCAAATTTACAATTGTCATATACTTAGGAAATATTTATGTAAAGATGGAAAATGAAATTCCTAATTGAAGCTTTGTTCACAAAATATCTTAATCCTGAAGCTGAATTTGAGGCTGTTAATTTGGTTGTGATATTCACCCCAAGAAAAAGGCAATCAATTAGTGCTTAAACCATAATTCAAACTTCAATCTTTCTTTGCCAACAAGAGTTATTGAAGGTTGCTTTTCTAACTCCTTTCCAGAGTAAGTTGGCTCATAGCTCTCCTGACTCCAAAGGCTATTACATTCTGCCTAAATTTTTTGTGCTGCTGATGGCCAAAAGTTCATAAAAATGTGACTTGGGCCTGAAATGCTTAGAGTTGAGGAACCTAAAGTAGATCTATAAGCTGTGACCTACTGTTCATTTATAGGCTCATAGGATAATGAACTGAACTATAGACTGAAAATGAAACATTTTATCTCTTAATGTAAGAATACACACACACACACACTGTAATGAGCTTCTATGTATTCCTTCATTTGTCAACACATTGAATATATATCTACACTCTGCTATGAGTATGTATCAATACTCATGCACAACATGAAGCTGAGAATTGAGAATTTGGTGCTCTTATTTTTGGGGATACATTTTTGTTTTAGTGTTCTACTTCTGTGAAGAGATAGCATAACTAAGGCAGCTAGTTATAAAAGAAAGCATTTAACTGGAGCTTGCTTACAGTTTCAGAGGCTTAGTCCATTATGATCATGACAGGAGGCAGGGCAGCAGGCAGGAGTTGTGCTGGCAAAGAGCTGTATCCTGATCCACAGACACACAGAGAGAGAGAGAGACTGGGCCTGGCATATGCTTTTGAAACCTCACACTCCATTCTCAGTGACATACTTCTGAGAAAGCCACATCTCTTAACCCTTCTAATTCTTTCAAAGAGTTTTAATCCCTGGTGACTAAACATTCACACATATGAGCCTCTGGGGGCCATTCTTATTCAGATTATCACATTCTACTCCCTGTTCCCCATAGGCTAGTAGCTATATCATAATGCATAAATGCATTCAGTTCAGCTTCAAAAGTCCCTAGAGTTGATCACAATCTCAACACTGTTTAAAAGTCCAAAGTTCAAAGTTTCTGAGACTTAGGGCAATCTTTAACTGTAACCCTCTGTAAAATCAAAATAAGAAAGCAGATCACATGTTTCCAACATACAATGGCACAGCATATACATTACCATTCCAAAAGGGAGGATGGCTGTGAGGAAATGCTGGACAAAAGCAAGACTGAAAACCACCTGGGCAAACTCCAAATTCTGCATCTCCATGTCTGATGTCCTTGGATTCTTCAGATTTCCAACTCCTTTCAGATTTGTTGACTGAAACACACTTCTCTCTCTTTGGCTGGTTCTACACGCAGCTCTCCTTGGTAGGTATCTCACTACTCTGGCATCTCCAACATCTTGGGTTCTCCATGAGATCCAGGCTTCACCTTCATAGTTTTCACACAGTGGCCTTTCTGGGCCTCTATGCAGGGACACCCTTGCCACACCCCTTGCCTCAGAGCTCTCCTTAGCTATGAGTAAGATTCCATAACCCCCTTTCTATATCCTTGACTCTAAAGCCAGAATCACATCTGTAAATCTCCTAGAGGAATTGACATCAACATTTATTCTGAGCAAATGATAGAAAGCAGTTGTCAGAAAAACTAAACCAAGAAAATATTTGCCAGTGTGCCAGAGAGAAGACTTAGATCATTATGGAGGCTAAATAACAGAAAATCTAATAGTCATGATGCAATATTTTGTTAATACTTTTGAGGAAATGAAAGGACAAACACTCCAATAAAGAAACAGAAACACGGCTGTAGAGATGGCTCAGAGGTTAAGAGTACCGACTGCTCTTCCAGAGGTCCTGAGTTCGATTCCCAGCAACCACATGGTGGCTCACAACCATCTGTAATGAGATCTGGGTGGCACCCTCTTCTGTATACATAATAAATAAATAAATCTTAAAAAAAAGAAAGAAATCCTCATTTCCTAAGAAATTTCTGTGGAAGGATCTCACTGTGGAGGGCTGTCGGTCCTGGATAGTACAGGGCTTTCACAGAGGTAACATTTACTCCCTCAGGTCATGTTTCTTCCACAGAAGTAGTAGTCATTTATTTAAAAAAAAGAAAAGAAACAGAAACAAAACAAACCAATACATTCACACCTACAACAAAATACTCCATATATAAAACAAAACCCAAATCAAAACAAACAGAGACAGTTTAATCACAAAATACATACTCTGGAAAGATAGTATAAATAGTAGATTAGACATTAATTAAGAGGGAACAAATGAGCTGGAAGATAGATCGTAGGAATTAGGTTGGGGTGGAGATAGCCAAAAAATGAAAAATAAATTTTAAATGCTCAGAAAAGAATGAGGAAGTCCAACAAATGCCTGAGGAATGACAACAACAATCAATTATGCACAAACTAGAGGACATAACAATATTATGAACCATGATGACCAAGTTAAATCCCATACAAAATACAAAGGTAGAGAGTAGAATATAGGACCTCTATGGACCCATCATCTGACCTCAACAGTTACATTCAGCCCATCTCATTTCTTTTATGATATTCTCAACACTTCATTTCATAAATTTGTTATTTAGAAACAAATCGTAGATATTAAATTATTTCATCTATAATTCAGAATGAGTCTTTTCAAGATGAGGTGCTGTGGGATAGTCTGTATGACAAATGTGTTGCTCTGATTGGTTAATAAATAAAACACTGATTGGCCAGTAGCCAGGCAGGAAGTATAGGCAGGACAAGCAGAGAAGAGAATTCTGGAAGTGGAAGGCAGAGGCAGAGAGACTGCCAGCCACCACCATGACAAGCGAGATGTAAGGCACCAGAAAGCCACGAGCCATGTGGCAAAGTATAGACTAATATAAATGGGTTAATTTAAGATATAGAACAGCTAGCAAGAAGCCTGAGCCATTAAGCCAAACAGTTTAAACAATATAACAGTGGGTGTGTTTATTTTACAAGTGGGCTCCAAGACTGGAGGGCTTGACAGGAGCTGAAAAGAAATTCTCCAGCTACAATGAGGGGCCAATAAAAACACAAAAACAGGAGACAGCATTGTTAAACTAAAATTTCCTTTCACCGATTCATGAAATACCACATAATATTTTATTTATGACATTTTAAACTTACTAAGCATTCTGAAACGCATTGAGCTAGTTTCCCAAGATTTGCTGAACTTGCTGAGGTGGTACATAGAGGACCCCTTCTCTCTGAAGGCCCCTTTCCCCTACAAGTATCTTACTTAGTGTGAGTTCACCATTCCTACTCTCAAGAGACTATTTTATGCTGAACTTCTTGATCTATATTTCTGATCTATTCCTTTTTTTTTTTTTAAATAAATCTATTTATTTTTAAATGTTATTCCTTCTCTTTGTCCTCTTGTTCTCTAGGCACCTGGTGATGGCTATTTCTCACAGACGTCACAAATGATCACAGCTTAGCCCATGCTAATTGTGTTTATACAAATCAAATCTCAAAATTAATTAGATCATTGAAGTTGTAGTACTGAAGATAATAAATAAAGCCCTTGGGATTTGGTCAGCACAATAATAAATGAAAAGGAAAACACACTCAATTTTTAGTCTCATTAAACTTTCTCCCATTGGACTTTCAATAAGATGTTAGCAGACAGAGACTGTCTAGTGGTGAGGTACTTATGGTCTTACATTGCAAATGAGCCTGAGTCCTGCATAAGAAAGTCCAGCAGTACAAGGATAATTCCTGAAGCTTTTTCTTATAATGTGTAGCTACAGGTAATATTCAGTCTTTGTTATTGATGAATACATGTCCCAGGAACAAAATTTGCAGTCACTTTTCATCTATCACAGATAAATCTATAATCTATAATATCTATAGTGCAACACCACAGTAATCAATTATTACCAAGGTATTATTACTTCAGATACTTCAAAGCTTGGGGACTTAGACTAAACAAGAAATGCAAATTCAAATTCAAAACCTATATTAGGATAAATCAGTATAAAAATTTTCAGGAGAGTGGACTACACATAGGGATTTGTTATTTTCTATTTGGGTTTGTTTTTGACCAAGGGATGAGGTTGAGGTAGAAAACTTTCCTTTTCCTCCTTGGCTAGTGTAAGGGTATGTTTGCACTGAGGTTGAAAGGGGGTATTCTTGCATTTTCAGTAGATATGGATTGGAGGCAGGCATGGGAGCCTCTACTCTCCATGCCCCACTGTCTCACGTTCTTGCCTTCAATGCCTGCACAGCCATCAAAGCACAGATATTCAGCTGTGGAGTGGGACTCACATCTCTAGATAGTGTGTTTCTGTTGTAGCCAGTTTAATGCTGGTGATCAACTCCCAGTGAGAATGTCTTTTTTTTTCTCACTGAATCCAATTTCTGAATTCTAAATAAAAAAATCAAATCATTAAGTGATTAGATAGTAGTCATGTATATTTATGGTGTACAACATGGCATGATGTTTTGATGTATATCTTCATTGTAGAAAGGTTAAATCAAGTTGCTCACCACACCCCCCACTTCACTGCTCTGTCATTTTTATATTGCTTTATTCTATGAAATGGACTCTTTAGTTTCAGAATATGGATGGGATTGTCCATTATTTGTTTTTCTCTCCTTAATTTTTCTAACATAGTGTCTTCCAGGACTTTCTATATTACTACAATGATGAGATTTCCTTCCTTTTAAGGCAGCACAATATTTTCTGTGCAGGTATCATTTTAGAATAACTTTCTAAGATAGGTGAGGTACTATTTCACTGTTAACTTAATTTGCATCTCTATAATGATTATAGATGTTGAACATTTTTCATACTTTTAGTACATAAATTAATAGTATAAGTATTAAAATATTTTAGAATATTTTTTCTTGACAGTATTGTTTAAATGGAATATTGCCTTCATTTTGTTTACCTGTTCATTCTTCTAATTAATTTTTTTCTCAGTGACTTCTTGGTATTCCTACTACTTGTTTACTCCTACTCTTGGTCTGGCATGACTGGCATATTATAAACATTTAGCATTTTCTTAACATAAGTTATTACCTTACCGAAATAAGATTAAGATAAAGAAGATTATAACATTACTATATAGTTCTTAAGATACAAATAATGACCCCCAAATAGATTTTGTCATGCTTTTCTCAGGATTAATCTCTATGTAAAACTTCCATTTTAATGATCTGTAATTATATTAACCAGGTGGTGTTAAGCTGCCCCAATAAATTAACCCTGGGAACATAGTGTGAGCTAATACAGAATAGCTTTGTCTCACTTTCCACTGTATGTACTGTATATTCCCTGTTCTGACACTTGAAGTGCAGACTGGTAAAAGATACCAGTATATTGTAGATGTAGCATGTGAAATATGCTACCATGGAAAGGAAGAGAGAGTTGTCTGAGTACTCTAATTTAATTTTGAAAACGCACACACATTCATTTTCACAACAGATTGGCATGCCCACATTGGCACATATCTACAAGAAGACTGGGAAGGGTGGCCTCCGAGGGACTGAAAAATGGAATTGAATTAGATACTGTAAATGCCAGCATATAAGCACATAATTTCAACCAATTGGGGGTCTCAGAACATCAGAGTTCTATGCATTCATTTAACTATTTGGGATCTCAGAACATCAGTGTTCTATGCATTCATTCAGACTCCTGACTTGGTCAAATGTCATATCTGTGAGTGAGTGATGAGTTAGTCCTGTGTTCTGATCCGAGTCACTGTCCAGTTTGTATCTGTGGCCTTAAGATTAAGGGTGATTAGTATTCTGAAATCAGCCAACACTTGGGGAAGAATAAGCATGAAACCAAACTGAGATCCATATTTATTTTTAATGGGCTAAATGTAGAGTGGAGTATATCAATCATGAGGTCATTTAATGTATTCTGATAGCCACTGGTTTTTATTTCAATAGGAATCATCTCAGAAAAGATGGAAACTGGAAACCACACAATGGTAACAGAGTTCATTATTTTGGGGCTAACTGAGAACCCCACCCTTTGTTCAATCTTCTTTGTATTGTTCTTGGGGGTCTACCTCACCACTGTACTGGGCAATGCCAGCATAATCATGTTGATCAGAAGAAGCCCTCAGCTTCACACCCCATGTACCTCTTCCTCAGCCACTTGGCCTTTGTGGACATTGGGTACTCCAGCTCAGTCACACCTGTCATGATTGTGAGTTTCCTGAGAGAGAGAACCACCATCCCTGTGGCTGGCTGCATAGTCCAGCTTGGCTCTGATGTGGTCTTTGGAACTGCTGAGTGCTTCCTGCTGGCTGCCATGGCCTATGATCGCTATGTGGCCATCTGCTCACCCCTGCTCTACTCCACTCTCATGTCTCCCAGGGTCTGCTTCATCTTATTGGTTATTTCCTATGTGGGTGGATGTGTGAATTCTTCATCATTTACTAGCTGTTTATTGAGCCTGACTTTCTGTGGACCAAATAAAGTCAACCATTTCTTCTGTGACCTCCCACCACTGGTGGAGCTTTCTTGTACTCATGTTTACATTGCTGAAATGTCTCCTGCCATCTCAGCAGGTTCCATCATAGTCATCACCCTATTCATCATCATTGTTTCATACCTCTACATCCTTCACTCCATCCTCAGAATGCGCTCTACTGAGGGCAGGCGCAAGGCCTTCTCCACCTGCACCTCCCACCTCACTGCAGTCACTTTGTTTTATGGGACAGTTACATTTGTTTATGTCATACCAGAGTCAAGCCATTCACCCAACCAAATTAAAGTGGTGTCTGTGTTCTACACAGTGGTGATCCCCATGTTGAATCCCTTGATCTACAGTCTGAGGAACAAGGAGGTAAAAGAGGCCATGAGGAAATTGATGGCAAGAACACATTCCTCATTTTGAACAATATTCAATGTGCATATATAAATACTTAAATGAACTTTTTAAGGAAACATATGCAATATTTACAAGTTGTTTGCCTTGTTTTACATGAAAAAAGTCTCTCAAATGTACAGTGGCATTATGCTGATTAATGAAAACTTACTTAGTACTTTTTAAGATTTTAATAAAATTGATTATTTGCACTAAAATCTGGACTCAAATTAAATGTATCTATTTCATGGTTTTGATACCTGGATGATGTAGACTTATTCTTTCTTTCATTCTGTTATTTAGGTAGTCCATGATTACAGATTACTTTCTATTTAGTATTTTATTTTTAAAAATGTTAATTATCATCTTGGCAAGTGCCATTTATTCTTTTTCAATTCTATTGATGACACTGTTGATGGAACTTGTCTCAGAAACTCTTGGCAACTCCTTCACAGGATCATCATGCATCTGGATATTGTGAAGTTCTACACTATACATATTTCAGTGGGATTAATTAAACTAATGTTTGAAGCTTCTACATCTTTACCAATTTTTTTCTTTATTTTTAAAATGTTATCATGGTTTCTGAAAGGCATCACAGCATTACTTTTAATAAAAATACTTTAATTCTATCAGTTTTAGCATCTTCTGCATTTTGAAGCCCAACTCTGTTCCTTGTGATGTTTTGAGTTATTACCTAAGTGCTTCCTTCTCCCTGCCATGGCCTTGATCAAGCAGCTGTCTATTCACCTGTACTCTACCAGAATATCCTATAGGGTCTGTATCCCAAGGTGGTTTCCTCTGTGGGTGTTTTATGAATGCTTAGAAAGTTGCTAGTGAAAAAAAAAATTTAGCCGGGCGGTGGTGGCGCATGCCTTTAATCCCAGCACTCGGGAGGCAGAGCCAGGCGGATCTCTGTGAGTTCGAGGCCAGCCTGGGCTACCAAGTGAGTTCCAGGAAAGGCACAAAGCTACACAGAGAAACCCTGTCTCAAAAAACCAAAAAAAAAAAAAAAAAAAAAAAAGTTGCTAGTGTCATTATCGAGTCTGTTCTGTGGTCTCAATCAGATAGTTCATTTATTCTGTGGCTCCTTTCCTTCATTAAAACCTTTCTGTTCCAGTGTATCCATTACTGAAATTATCGTCTCTATCTCTTCTGGCTCCAACATTGTGGGCAGCATTCCATTTCTCCCTCTTCAGTCTCTATCCTTCATCACAACCTTGAAGACACGATCCACAGGTAAGCAACACAAGGCTTTCTCCAGATGCCCTCTCTCCTCACAGCTGTCATTTTCTACTATGAATTGATTGCCTTCATTTCTGTTGTTTAAACCCAGCTACTCCATGGATCAGAACAAGGTGGTTGAGTTCTACATAGTGATGATCCCCATGTTGAATCACCCCATCTACAGCCCAAAGAACAAAGAGGTAAAGGAGGTTTTAAGAGAGGCAACTGTTATAATATATTCATAGGCTATGTTCTTTGAATTGAAGATAACCTTTAAAGTTTTCACATACTAGTATCATCCTTTTGACCTGCCGATTGATATGTATGTGGTTCTTTAAATTAAGAACATTCTTTGTTGTAATTCTCACTTTTTTTTTTGAGATGAGATTTCTCTGCTTAACCCCAGCTGTCCTTGAACTTGCTCTGTAGACCAGGCTGGCCTAGAACTCACTGAGATCCACCTGCCTCTGCCTCCTGAGTGCTGAGATTGAAGGTGTATGTCACCCCCACAAAGTAATTTTCAGTTTCAAATGTATGTAATCTATCTATTTGGGAGGCAATGAGATCTATCTATCCATTCATCAATCTCTTCTCTCTCTCTCTCTCTCTCTCTCTCTCTCTCTCTCTCTCTCTCTCTCTCTCTCTCTTTCTCCACCATCTATGTATATATGTATGCATGTATCTATCATCTAACTAAAATTTATACATCTATGTATCTTTGTACCTATCATCTATGCACCTATGTATCTTTGTATCTATCATCTATTTATCTATTTATTTTCTATCTATAATCTATGTGTCTATCTATGCATCTTTGTCTGTCTGTCCTTCTGTATGTATGTACGTACGTACCTATCTATCGATCTGAACTAGTTGTAATTACTGTTATTGACCTTCTTCAGATGCCATCCACTCTGTATTTATTTAGTTTACTTAGCAACAATAATCTGTACTTAACAATGTATCAGAAATCATTCTCAGCATGTTACTTTCATTAGCTCATCCATTCTTTAAAACAACCCAATGAGTAGGTCCTATTAGTTTTAATTTAAAAATAAATAACCTGAGGTCCCACATAAGTAAGTAGCTAACCCACAAAGATTCTGTTTAGAAGATAAGGGACCGTTATTTGAATCCAGAGAATTTAGTTTCCCCAAATACCTTGTTTTTCCACTTAAATTTTCACAGCAGTTGTATGATGTCGAAAATTATGAATTCCCTTAGTATTAGAAAGTTCCAATGGATTGTTTGACATAGATATGATCTCAACTCTGTTTTAGGCTCCTTGCACATAGTCTATACCATAGAATACATTGACATGGAGAACTCTTATGTTTACTTGGAAATAAAAAGGATTGCTAGAAAGAACTTTGTAACAGAGCCCCCTAGTGGTGAAATGTTCTTAAGCCGCTCAGCTCAGGAAATGAGGAAGGAGAGTTTGGAAAAAAGACAGATGGGGCACAAAAGAGGAAAAGAATCAGTAGCTGGAGCTACAAGGGGCAACAGAAATAACAAGGAATGGAAGATATAGGACAAAAAGAATCTCAAAACATCATTTTGTTAGAAAATATCACAATGGTATCTAGCAATACTATTCTGATGTTAAAAATTTAAAACTTGACTATCTTAACATGATATATTAAACATTTTGTCTAATTTCAAAACAAGGATTCACAGTTTCAAAGTTGTGTTTGTAATCCTGATATTTGCTGTGTGTGCCTCAGTTACAGCCACTGTCAAATGTGGCTTAGAACCCAGTGGCACCAACAGTTCAAATAAGACGAAGCTTTCATTCATCTACCCATTAATTTATTAGGTATTTTATTTCGCTCATATCAAACTTGCATTTAAGTTTACCATGTTCTATGATCCAAGTAACAATTAGACATTGGGGCACCACTTTAGCTCTCTATAAGAAGCTTCCAGCATTCACAGGTGAAAATCAAACCTAACTTTATAATTACCAGTGGAGTAAAAAACAAATACACAGTGTCCTGTGGGGGCATAGTGGTGGTCTTAGGTTTTGAGATCCAGTGAGGCTCTTTAGAAGTGGCTTCACAAAGAGTGTATTGGTGTCTGCAACATCAAATAGGTGCTGCACCAGTGAAGGGAAGAGGCCATTGCAAGCAGGGCTGTCTGTGTGAGAGTCTTGAGGCAGAAGACTGTGGGCATGCTCAAAATTTTGAAAGGAAAGGAAATAGCACAACAGAGAGAAGGGGAAAAGGCCATGTCTAAGATCTTTAAAATATTTTATTTATATTTTGAAAATAATGTTAACAAGGTAACAGGTTTTCATACATATTTCATGTTGGTTATTTCTCTGTTCTCCTGTATCTCCTTGGCTCCTCCTACCCCACTGTATCCTTTGGGCCACAATTTCTTCTTTCCAGTTTGTTCTTCACCATCCCACTCTCTTAAAACCTCATTTACCCCAAGTCTTGTGGGCCCTTTCCAAGTTAGAGGCTAGAATCTTTTGGAGTTTTGGTAAAGAAAATAATTTATTTGGATATATGACTGTGGCAGTTATATGCAGCATGATTTGGAAGATGGAAAGATAGGAAAATTCATTAAAAATTATATTCATTAAGCTTCCCCCAGGACAATTGTTTATGTATATATGCACAAAAATACATTGATATTCACATTTACATACTTATATACATATTTACTAAATGTTCATATATTTATTCCAATATATATTACATATTTTATATGCATGATTTCATTTTAATTATACATATAAAGGTGCTATATATATAAATTTTTTCTCAAATTATATATGCATGTACAAAGTCTGTTAAGTAGGCAAACAGCTTGAAAATACTGGCAAGAATTGAAACAGCAGCCTAGAGGTCTAGAGCTTCAAGGGTTTTCCTCTTCGGAGGACCTCAGGCTTTCTCTTGTCTAACTGATTAGACAAGAACCGTCTATATTAGGAATTTTCTATTGGCTACTGTTAGTCGAAATGTCAAGCATGTCTTTAAAAAATAGCATCAGAGGTGCATTTGGACTAGTGTCTGACCAAGCACCTGAGCACCACACCCTTATCAAGTTGACAGCTGAAGTTAACCATTTCACTGGAACTATTTGTGATAAACTGCCTCGACCTGTGCAGCTGGAACACCAAACCTGGCAAGGGCCGCCGAGGTTAAACAGCACTCTAGACACCCAGTTTCACTTCGTCAGGGAAGCAGCTGTCTTTATTTGTACCAACATGGGCTTATATACTCCTCTAACAGCAGGAGTCAAGGAATGGTTACTCTGTATCCAGAGGCAAGCCGGACACTGTTTTCCAAACAGGAAAAACCACAGGGGAACTGATCCACAGCACCCTCTGGAACCCAACTGCACATTTTTCACACAAACAACTTAACTGGGACAGGACAAAAAAGGGCATTTAAGATTAAGGCAGCAAACTTACTGCTGCCGACAATAAACTAACTGTGAAAGAGGTCAGCCTGAAGCAGAGGCATTGACAATGAAGACAGAGAGAAGTAAATAAATCTTGGCCTGCAAACATGCAAAATTTTATAACCAAATGTAGGAGTGCAGAGAAGGAAGATAAATAAATTATTCTCATGCTTCTAATCCATAAAAGGATTGAATCACAGAGTCCCTTACTGGAAGTGAAAGGGAGGATGGAGAATGATAAATAAAGTGGTGATCATCGATGAACCCAGATAAGACTCTAAGGAGGAGTTGGGGATATGGCTGAGTGATATAGACCTTGGTAACCAAGTACCGGGCACTGGGCTTCATTCCCAGCACCACAAAGGAAAATGAAAGATTTTTCAGGACAGTGGGTTAATCAGGGATCTTTCATCCTTTTCTTCCATGAGAAGCCTGCTTCTTTTTTTTTTTTTTTTTTTTTTTTTTTTTTTGGTTTTTCCGAGACAGGGTTTCTCTGTGTAGCTTTGTGCCTTTCCTGGAGCTCACTTGGTAGCCCAGGCTGGCCTCGAACTCACAGAGATCCGCCTGGCTCTGCCTCCCGAGTGCTGGGATTAAAGGCATGCGCCACCACCGCCCGGCGAAGCCTGCTTCTTATCCCAGTCCAGAGAGCAGGGATCAAGACCAGAATGTTATGAGTCCACAAACCCATTCCCATCAGTCACTTGTATTCCAGGAAGAACAACTCCAAGGATGCAGGAAAAACACTTATAAAATAAATCTAAAAACAACTCCAGGAATTTTATTTGTCATTTTCTCTCAAAATGTATACCCAGAAATTACTATTCTTACCATGCACATTGCAGAATGAGCTACTGTTGAAATGCAGTCACCCTTAATCATTTGAATCATTTGCATGTTCCATGATTGTAATTTATAGCAGATAACTATTTTTATAAACAAATGACTGAAAGCGAAAAATATTTTCAGGAAGTTACTTTTTATAAAAATAATTACTTTGTTAATTATGAGTGTATTTAAATTTATTGAGTGTAACACTATAAAATATGATTTATTACTTAATATCTGAACATCTACACTCTACAGTTACTAAAAAGCTTCCAAGTGGCTAATTATATGTATCAGAACATATATTTCAGCCACAGGTATTTAGTTTTTTTCATTATTTTTATCTGTAGGAAGTTGTTACTATATTAAATTCTACAATATAACAGACATCACTTAAGAGAATATTTTCCTGTTAATTTCTTTCTTCAGAGCACCCTTAATCTCATTATTCCTGAGGCTGTAGATGAGGGGATTCAACATGGGGATCACCACCATGTAGAATACAGACACCACCTTGTTCTGGTCAGTGGAGTAGCTGGACTTGGGCATCGCATAGATGAAGGTGATGGTGCCATAGAAGAGAGTGACTGCAGTGAGGTGGGAGGTGCAGGTGGAGAAGGCCTTGTGGCGGCCCTCAGTGGAGCGCATCTTCAGGATAGTGATGAGGATGTAGGTGTAGGAGACAGCTATGACAAACACTGTGACTATAATGACAAAGGCAGAACAGAATGAGGCAGGAACTATGGGGACACTGCCACTAGAACAGGAGAGCTCTACCAAAGGAGCCAAATCACAGAAAAAGTGATTGACTCTATTTGGTCCACAGAAGAGAAGAGAAAAGAAGGAAATAATAAAGGAGGAAGCATTAAGTAAACTACCTATATAAGATCCTACAAGCAACTGGACATAGACTCGTGTGGACATTTTGGTTGAATAAAGCAGTGGGTTACAGATTGCTACAAAGCGATCATACGCCATGGTGGCCAGAAGGAAGCATTCAAGTGTCCCAAAGAAAGCACCTGAGCCAAGCTGAATGGTACACCCAAGGAAGGAGATTGTATTTCTCTTTACCAGGAAGTTGACCAGCATATTGGGTGTGACAGAAGATGAGTACCCTATGTCAGTAGAAGCCAAGTGACTGAGAAAAAAGTACATGGGGTGATGGAGCTGGGATGAGACTCTAATGAGGAGGATGGTGCTGAGGTTCCCACACACAGTCACCAGGTAGATGCACAGGATGATGGTGAAGAGGACGACTCTAAGGACTGGGTCATCTGTTAAGCCCAATAAAATGAACTCTGTCACTGCAGTGTGGTTCCCATCCTCCAGGAAAGCCATGGGTCAATGTAGCTGCTGCCAGAACCAGGCTGTGATGGAGACATTCCAGGAAAGGATTTATAAATATGTAGCATCATTTTCATTAACTCATATATGGATGCTATTATTATAAACAAATATGTCATTTAAGAAAACATTTCAAGAAAACTCATTGAAGAAAAACTTAAACTAATTTTTATCTAACTGTTATTTTACTCCACACTTTTAGGATTTATATATTCATTTGCAATGAATCTTCCCATATTTCAAAAATTGTTTTTAACAGCAACATCAGATAATTTGTTTCAAGTGTGCTCTGTAGATACAGCTTTGTAGGAAAATATTCCCTTAAGTGGTATTTATATGAAATATATAATATTGTATATAATTAAATGTTATTAAATGTGCTCAAAGAGCTTTAAAAACAAGGTTTTAAAAAGGAATCATAAGTATAACAAAAATAATTACAGTATCTAAATCTAGGTGATAAAGATTAGAGGAAGCAGTCATGCCTCCTGAAGGCTTACTAAATTACCAGCCTAGAAGTTAAAATTCATTTGTAGATATATTTTAATTTTCAGGGGGTAATATTAAGTACTTTTGTTGTTTCTATACTATAGACAAGAAAACTGAGGTTGAAAATATTAAGTTACTCACATCAATTTACACAGGAAGCAGATTGTTATCGGGATATCAGACGCAGGCAAGGAGAACTCATTTCATTCACTCTGTAATTGTATTGTAAATGAAATCAAGTAAATACCAGTCAAGTAAATACCAGTCACAACATTGCTGAGAAAAATGGGAGCAGCTGGTTGACTCCCCAGCTTTCTGATGCAACAGCACAGGGGGCCTCCTTTGCTGCCTAGTTCACAATGCTTATTGGTTAAGCAAGACTATGTCCTAGGACAAATATTAAACTGAGAAGTCAGATATCTTTCATAGAACAAGGAAGATATAGAGAGGATTTCAAAGTTACAAATGAAGTCATTATTTAAAATTTAAAAAATACTTCAATATTTCCAATTCAGCCATAGCATTCTGAAATCATCTTAAATATCACATGACTAATAATCAAATACAACTATTAAGCTTTATTCAAACATGCCAAACTATTTCCTACTGTAACAATGTTTTAATTGAAGCATGATGGAATTAAATATGATTTTTTAACATAGTATGCAGATGATAAAACTTCCAGCCTGTAAAGTTAAGTCGTGGCTCTGGAGAGAGGGCTCAGTGGTTCAGAGCACTGTTGTTCTTGCAGAGGACTTAGGTTAAGTTCCTACACCCAGATTGGATATCTCACTGCCTGTAACTCTAGTTCTAGGGGTTCCAGGTCCCTCCTTTGACCACCTTGGGCACCAGGCACTCATATGGTTGCACATACATACACACAGGCACTCACATAAATACATAAAATAAAAACAAATCTTGTAATATGTCAAGAGCATACTCAGGTTCATTCACCTAGAGGCCAAATTGAATCTCATCCCTGCTATTCCACCCTCACTCCACCACAATTTGGCTTTATTTTCTTTTATTTTTCCCAAAGTGTTTGGTGTCTTGGATGCTAGAGCATCTGTGTAATCAATAAAGGAAGCAAGTTGTCCTAAAAGAAACTCCCTAAAGGTAAATTCCAAGTGCTTAAAAATTATTCACTATTGTAGGCTTATGGCAGAGTGTTTACATAGTTAGAGACCATGTAGTTTCTGGTCTTAGGGGTCAAAAACTGGTCACACTGGTTTGTCCATGTGCACTCTACAATGGAAATTTAACTTACCCCAGTTGAAATTATTTTCTCCCTAACTGCTTGTTATTATCTGCATTATTGCTAAAGGAAGGCTTTTAGATACAGATACTATTTGAAGGAATAGTTCTCTTCAGTGGTAAACAAAAGCTCAAATCTTACCTCTTGAAAAAAGAATTCATTCATCTTACAGTTATTATTATATGGTAGCCATGCCATCTTTTATAATGCTTGACTGAAGATAGGTCTCTAAAGATGCCAGAAATTCAAAAGTAAATTCAAATCCAACAGGGAACATGACCACAGCCTCAAGTGAATATTGAGTAGTTCAATTCATATCAGCACATCTAGTTTTCGAGTATTCTGTACACCCAGAAATGTCTATTATAAAGTAAGCAATGGCACACTTTTAGTTAATGATTAGAGTGAGTAAAATACAACATGTTGTCCCATTCCTAAATATTGCTCCTAAGTTTACTTTGCTATTTCAAGTTAGCCCATCAGGCTCTGATGACTGGTTAGTTCCAAACTCAGTGTCACACAGATAGCTCTATGGGACACTAAACAAAACAAAAACCTATAAAAATGGGAAAGGGATTTGTAAGGAAGAATGAAGGCTGGCCAGGATTGGAGGGAAAATAAATTATGTTGAAGGAAGAGTAACCATAGTTCATTATATATATGTTTGAAATCGTCAAAGAATGAAATTTATTAATTAAAAGAGAATACAAAATTGAAAATATAAATAGGTAACATTACATCCAACACCTCTTCATTTTATGAGTAAATGTTTCATGGTAAAGAATGGGCATTCTATTATTATTATTATTATTATTATTATTATTATTATTTTAGAAATATAGGGAGGAAATAACATGACTATTTAAAATACACACATACTTTTTATGGCCAAAGGTAGAAAATAGGTTCCTTCAATTTATATTAAATATTGAAAATAAGCTAATGAATAAAATATTTTTCATGAATTTTAGATTTCAGTGAAAAAAAAAGAGTGAGAATAAACCAGCTTTATAAACACAGAACATGCCAAGGTGAAGAGATGGCTCAGTAGTTTAGACACTTGCTCCTCTTGCAGAGGAATGAAATTCACTTGCAGCATCCACTTCAGGTAGTTCCCAGCTGCCTTTAACTCCAGCGTCAGGTGATTCTATGCCCCCTTCTGGCCTCTGTGGGAACGCATACATACATACATGTTGGCTTAGGATTTCTATTGCTGCGATGAAACGTTATGACCAAAAAGCAAGTTAGGGAGGAAAGGGTTTATTGGGTTATTGGATTTCCACACTTCCACATTGTAGTTGATCGCTGAAGGAAGTCAGGACAGGAGCTCAAACAGGGCAGGAACTTGGAGGCAGAAGCTGATGTAGGGGCCACAGAGGAGTGCTGCTTACTGGCTCCCTCCTCATGTTTTGCTCAGTCTGCTTTCTTATAGTACCTAGGACCACCAGCCCAAGGTTGGCACCACACACAATGGTCTGGTCCCTCTCCCATCAATCACTAATTAAGGAAATGCTCTACTGGCTTTCCTATAGCCTGATCTTCTGGAGGCATTTTCTCAATTGAGGTTCCTTTCTCTCATATGACTTTAGCTTGTGTCAAGTTGACATAAATCTAGCCAGCACACATGTATATACACACATAAACACTAACACAAACACATACACATATATAAATAAAAATGATAAAAATTAACATGGTAAGCATGATATGGAAGAAACAAACAAACCAATGGATTCACAGGATGGCTGGAAGGTAGCTGCAGTGCTAGCTTAAGCTGCCTAATGAAAAAATTCAAATACATCAGCTGATATTTGAGGGAGAATGGCAAAGAACCCAGTGATGCAAGCAGGGGAGAAAAGGCTGACAGACACAAACAACAAATGCAAAGATCCCAGGAAATTCAAGAAATTAAAAAAATGAGGCCATGGTAAGCCATGCAGAGATTCATAGGCGATGAACAAATGTTTACATTTCATTCTTTAATGGGAATGGAAAGGTTTGGAAATATTATTCAGTTGTGCAAGATTCTATCATTCATATATATGTGCTATACATGAATGCAAACTGCCTTAGTTTATGCTTGTCTTGAAATGCCCTTATTCATCAACCAATACTTAAAGAAAGCTTTCCTGGATAGAGTAACCATGATTGACAGTTAGTTTGTTTCAGGGCTTGCAATGTTTTCCTGACTTCCAGGGTTACTGATGAAGGCTTTGATGCTATTCTGATGTGTTTGCCTTTGTGCTTGAATTCATGTCTTTTCCTTACAGATTTTGACATATTTTTTCCTGTGTGTTTTTGACATCTTTACTGTAGTACATTGTGGAGAATTTCTGGTTTATTCGTGGCTATTTGGAGTTCTAAATCCCTCTTGTATTTAGATGGCAATTGCTCTGTCTAGATTCTGCAGGAATTTTCTCTTCTTGTTTTATTGAATTGATTCTCTGTGCTTTTATTCTTTATCTCAGCTCCTTCTTCTGCTCATGGATTCTTAGGTTCATTGTCTTGACTGCAGCTGTAGCTGTCATGGTTGTATTAATGTTTTCCTTATTGGTGTCTGAATATAGTGTTTTGTTGGCCTGCATTTCTGATACTCTTTTCTCTGTTTCATTGAGTTGATTTGTGATGCTTTCTAACAAGTTTTACCTTTGACTCACTGGTCTTTTTATTTTCAGCATTTCTATTACTTTTTTTTAAATCTCAGTTTCTTTGCTGAAGTTTTCTGTCATGTTGGTAACTCTTTCATCTACACTGCTTATGTTCTTATGCATTTTTTCTAACTTTTTCTTCTGTTGCTGAGTTTTCTCTCTGGGTCTGGGGCTGAATTCATTTGCTACTTTGCATACTCCTCTATCCAAGTCATTTATCATTTTTTTAACCAGTAAACCTTTAAAATTAAGTCTTCATTATTTCCTGTGTTTCAGATATTCTAGTTTAGTAGTTGAGGAGATGGGGTCTCCTAGAGGAGTCATGATTCCTTGCTGATGCATGTCTCTAGAGTTCCAGCCTTACAATTTGTGCATCCTATGGTTTGGATATTTTTGAGAGGATCTTCTTACTGAGTAGCCTACTCTTAATGTCTTAATGTTAGTACCACTCAGAGAGAAGAAAACAAACCATTATAATAGTAAAATCATACCTTTCAGGACATAGAAATATACCCCAAATTGAATAAAACCTGCTAAGTCAGCACCAATCACCATAAAATACAGATAGGCAAAGCCACTGTAGAACATGCTATGAAATTAGAAATTATTTATAGTAAGTGGGGGAATAATAAATGAAATAAATAATAAATGAAATAAGTGAAGGAGACAGGAAAAATGGGAAAAAAGAGAAAAATATGGGGAATATGGAGACTCCTATGGAGGGAAGAAGATCAAGTGAAGATCAAGATATTAGTGAAAAGAAAAGTTAAAAAAAATATTTCCCAATAATGAAAAAAATTCAGGACAGATAGATAAATGCAAGAAGAGAAAGAAAAGAAATAAAAAGATTGATTTAAAAGAAAACAAACAAGGTGATGTGAAAATACTACTAACAGCTGCCGTGAGGGAGGACAGGAAAACGAGTGGCTAAAACAGAAAACAAAAAAAATTAAAAAAAGAAAATATGTTGTCTAATACTGTTCAAAACTACAATAAAATGACTCTATAAAGAGAAATAGCATAAAGATATAAATTTCAAAAATGAAATAAAGTATAAATACTGTTGAAAGTGTGGTAAAAATCAAAAAAGGAAGCCACAAGCATCAAAAGCATGTGCTGCTCTTGCAGAGGACCGAGTTTGGTAGTCAGCACCCAAAGAGCAGACTATAATTGCCTGTAACTCCAGCCCCAGGGAATCCAAATATCCATTTCTTGCCTCTGCAGGTATCCACACACATGAGTGCATACATACACATGCATACACAAATAAAAATAAATCTTCAAGAAGATGAAAATATTGTAAAAAGATGAAATGTTGTTGCAATTTCTTTCTGGGTTCTCAAAACCTGGAGCATGCCCATGAAGTGTCTGGTGGCTGACGGAAAGTCAACTGAATCTGGGCTCTTGTTTTTCCTACCGTTTAGGAGTTGCTGAGAATGCCTTGGACAGGTTTCTGAGGTCCCACCAAGCTGTCTTCACTTTGGTAGCTTTCCTTCTTTGGTGCCAGGGACCTCTGCTGGCCACACACAGATTTGCAGTGTATGGACTGAACAGATTCTCCTACACTCCCAGGTCATATACTTTGGGGTGACTAATATCACAACTAGAAATGTCTCCCACATGTTTTGGGATTTATAAACTATCACAGCACTGGAATTTGAATATGTGGAGGACATGTTTTCATGCTTTCAAGACTCCTATGCATTAATTAGCCAATGCAGAAATTCAGCTGTGGGTATTTCAGCACATTGCTGAAACATCAGAGTTCCCAGGCTCTACAGCAATGAGAAACAGATGCTGCTCCACCTTTGGGCTGCAGGCTCAGAGCTACTGAGCTCTATAGTGAATCTCAGTTGATGATATCTGCTGTGGGCTGTTTAAGCTAACTTTATGCATGTTTCTCCCTGATCTGAGCCTCCTGCCAAATGTACTTTTGGGCTTGTCGGTATCTAGGCTCTCCTGCTCTCCACCCTGGGGTTGTGGAATTCTAAATTGGCCTTCCCTCACCCTGGAGCTGTGGAATTCTAAACTGAGACTCTCAGATCTGTGATTATTCCCTGTTCTCAGTCCCCACTTGTCCTCTACCCACTGAGTCACATGGGGTGATGAGATGGGATTTCTCTATTGTTTGGTAACCTTTCTAATGGAAGAATCACTGTCTTAACAAAACTCATAACTGGATTTGAGGCTGGAGAGGGTCATGGTCTTGTCTTGAAGTCTGGATCATCTGTTCTTTCCTTGAAATCCTTTATATAATGGTAGCAGAAATGATCACTATTATTGAACTGTAGATGGAGTCACTTTCTTTATTCAGTAAATACTAATTTACACTTACAATGTGTCAGTTCTTATTCTGAACATGTTAGATATTTCAGCTAATCTCTTTGTTACAATACCACAAAGGGGGGCTCTATTACTTCTATTACTAGTATTTTTTAACTTGCAAGTAAATAATATGTGGCCAAAAGGGAAAAGTAACCAATACCATAGGAATCCAGAATGGTGTCTTTTTATCCTATTTTCTATTAGTATAATTAATTTTGTTTTCAAGATTGAGTTTTGTTGTGTAGCCTTGGCTTTCCTGGAACTAGCTCTGTAAACTAGAATGGATTCAGCTTAGAACTCACAGAGATCCACTTGTCTGCCTCCCAAGTGTTGGGATTAAAGACCTGTGCCACCCTACTTGGCTATAATTAATTTGTTAACAATAACCAGAGTCTGAATTGGTAAAGAATAGAATCTATAAAAGCACAAATAAATAAACATAAATAAATGCTAGAAATGTCACAGATGGCAAGAAAGGAAGGTGGAGGACCCTTGTAACGGATCTCAAGTTGCCTTTTTATTAGTTTAGAAATGCTTAAAAGTGAGAATTGGAACAAAGACGTGGAAAACCGGGGGGGGGGTGTGCTCAGGGGTAAAGTGCTAGCTTAGCATATATAATGCCCTAGGTTGATATATATAAAAGCAATCAGGCAAATAGTATATGGTAGGTCTGAAATGTGATATTGGTAAATGAACACTTTAAAGTTCATTTTGAAACAAAGAGTAGAATCTAAGAGTATATTCTAGCAGTTGCCTTCTTCAGATTGTAGATGAGGGACTTCAACATGGGCTTCAACTATGTAGAAATGGATACTACTTAGTTGTGTTTAGTGGAGTAGATGGGCTTGATCATCATGTACATGAATGTGATGGTCCCATAGAGTAGAGGGACCAGAGTGAGCTGGAAGGTGCAGGTGGAGAAAACCTTGGATGGCTCACATCTTCAGGATGCAATGAGGACATAGATGAGGAGACAGCTATGACAAACACTGTGACAATAGTGATGTAGCCAGAAGATATTCAGGTGATCATCCCAATGAAAGATGTCTGAGCAGGAAAGTTTCAGCAATGGAGAAACTTCACAGAAAAAGTTACCTATCTAATTTTGTTTATAGAGGACAGACCCAAAAATCAACTAGTAAAATTTCAAATGCTCACATATCTACCCACATGGGGATCTAAGTGAGCTTAAATGAGATGATGAAGATTTTCGGACATATGTGGATTGAGGAGATCAGGGACAAGCAGATTGCGGCACATAGTGATCAGAGGCCATGGAAGCCAGAAGGTAGTGCAAACATTGCTTCAGCAAACAGCTGAATTCCACAAAAGCAATGCAGCTTCAAAATATAGAACTGCATCAAAGTCCCACAAAAAGTAATTTTAAAACCCATTTCAACAGTTTATCAAGAATGTAAACAAAACAAAACAAAACAAAAACAAACCAGAATCAAATCAGTTTACTTTATTCCCCTTGACATGTATGTACTACATAGCTTCATTATTTAAACTATTATATCATTACTGAAGAAGACATACCAGAGCCTCCAGATAAAGGACCATGGGGAGCATTGTGATCAGTTGCCTGGCAATGGAGCACATGGTACTTCCAAGATGGTAATTTATAAAATAACATCGAACTAGAAAAAAAGCTTCTAACCACAAATTCCCTTACTTATTTGTGGAGTGGAGAAAAAGTATAATAACCTCGAAATTTTTACATTTAATTTGAACCCTAGATTGTGTGACTCTAGGTAGTGATAAATTACAGGTTATATTAATAACATATAGACATGTATATGGACATAAAATAAACCTAGTATGGATGGAGAGATAGCTCGGTCAGTATAGTGTTTGCCTTACAAGTATCTGAGTTTGCTTACCAGAGCTTCTAAAAAGTTAGATAGGATAGTGCATATTTGTAATTACAGTCCTGGGAGGCAGAGACAGAAGGACTCACTGGTCGACCAGCCTAGCCTACTTGGCAAGTTCTAGGCCGCTGAGATACACCATTTGAAAAATTCAAGGTAGATGATGTCTTGAGAAATGACAGTTGAGATGGTCCTCCGGCCTTGAGATATATGTAAACCCATATGCACATACACCGCACACATATGTGCTTTTGTATACATAAACACAACACACACAAGTGAGGCTAATAGGCATTATATATTTATAATATATGTCTCCCAAATAGTTGTTTAGTAATTTTTGGATTCATATTGAATTTTGTTCAAAATGAGGAATGTGTTCTTGCCATCAATTTCCTCATGGCTTCTTTTACCTCCTTGTTCCTCAGACTGAAGATCAAGGGATTCAACATGGGGATCACCACTGTGTAGAACACAGACACCACTTTAATTTGGTTGGGTGAATGGCTTGACTCTGGTATGACATAAACAAATGTAACTGTCCCATAAAACAAAGTGACTGCAGTGAGGTGGGAGGTGCAGGTGGAGAAGGCCTTGCGCCTGCCGTCAGTAGAGCACATTTTGAGGATAGAGTGAAGGATGTAGAGGTATGAAACAATGATGATGAACAGGGTGATGACTATGATGGAGCCTGCTGAGATGGCAGGAGACATTTCAGCAATATAAACATGAGTACAAGAAAGCTCCACCAGTGGTGGGAGGTCACAGAAGAAATGGTTGACTTTATTTGGTCCACAGAAAGTCAGGCTCAATAAACAGCTGGTGCATGATGAAGAATTCACACATCCACCCACATAGGAAATAACCAATAAGATGAAGCAGACCCTGGGAGACATGAGAGTGGAGTAGAGCAGGGGTGAGCAGATGGCCACATAGCGATCATAGGCCATGGCAGCCAGCAGGAAGCACTCAGCAGTCCCAAAGACCACATCAGAGCCAAGCTGGACTATGCAGCCAGCCACAGGGATGGTGGTTCTCTCTCTCAGGAAACTCACAGTCATCAGTCATGACAGGTGTGACTGAGCTGGAGTACCCAATGTCCACAAAGGCCAAGTGGCTGAGGAAGAGGTACATGGGGGTGTGAAGCTGAGGGCTTCTTCTTCTTCTTCTTCTTCTTCTTCTTCTTCTTCTTCTTCTTCTTCTTCTTCTTCTTCTTCTTCTTCTTCTTCTTCTTCTTCTTCTCCTCCTCCTCCTCCTCCTCCTCCTCCTCCTCCTCCTCCTCCTCCTCTTCCTCCTCCTCCTCCTCCTCCTCCTCCTCCTCCTCCTCCTCCTCCTTCTTTTCGAGACAGGTTTTCTCTGTGTAGCTTTGTGCCTTTCCTGGAACTCACTTGGTAGTCCAGACTGGTCTCGAACTCACAGAGATCCGCCTGCCTCTGCCTCCCGAGTGCTGGGATTAAAGGCGTGCACCACCAACGCCTGGCATGAGGGCTTCTTCTGATCAACAGGATTATGCTGACATTGCCCAGTACAGTGGTGAGGTAGACCCAAGGAACAATACAAAGAAGATTGAACAAAGGGCGGGGTTCTCAGTTAGCCCCAAAATAATGAACTCTGTTACCATTGTGTGGTTTCCAGTTTCCATCTTTTGTGAGCTGATTCCTACTGAAATAAAAACCAGTGGCTATCAGAATACATTAAATGGCCTCATGATTGGTACACTCCACTCCACATTTAGCCCATTAAAAATAAATGTGGATCTCAGTTTGGTCTCATGCTTATTCTTCTCCAAGTGTTCTGAAATCAATGCATGGTGTCAGAATACTAATCACCATTTATCTTAAGGCCACAGATACAAACTGAATAGTGACTCAGATCAGAACACAGGATTCATACACCGATCAAGTCAGGAGTCTGAATGAATGCATAGAACACTGATGTTCTGAGATCCCAAATAGTTCAGTGAATGCATAGAACACTGATGTTCTGAGACCCCAAATAGTTGAAATGATGGGCTCATGTTGGTGTTTACAGTATCTAATTCAACTCTATTTCTCAGTCCCTTAGGGTCCACCCTTCCCAGTCTTTTTGTAATTATTTGCACTGTGGACAGTGAATGCCAATCTGTTGTGAAAGTTAATGTGTAACATGTGTGTGATTTCAAAATTAAATTAGAATACTCATGGACAACTCTCTCTTCTTTCCACGATGGCACATTTCACATATTACATCTACAATATAGTGGCACATCTTCCAAGTCTGGCTTCAAATGTGAGAATAGGGAATGTATGGTAGGTACATGCAGTGGAAGTGAGACAGAGCTATTCTGTGTTAGCTCACAATAAGTTCCCAAGGCTAATTTATTGGGACAGCTTAACATCATCTTGTTAATATGATTATAGATTATTATAAATAGAAGTTTCACATAGAGATTAATCCTGAGAAAGTATGACAAACAATATTATCTGAGGTCATTATTTGTACTGTTAGAACTGTGCAGAATGAACAAAGGAATGTATTCTGTAATGTTACGTTATGGTTTCTTATGAACTGTTAGCAGAGTATTAGATGCTTATGTTAGCCACATGGGGGCATCAGATAGTTTCATATGAAAGGGATGTGAAGTGAATGAGGAGTTTAATTAGGAGATTCAACAGACCGATAAAATGATCACAGACTATTATTATAGGAAATTCTGTTAACAGGAAATATCCTAATATATTTCCTGTGAATTCTTGAATTGCCAATTTAGGTAATAAAAATATGAAGTATAGTCAATGTCTATAACCATGAGTAACTGTAAATTAAATCTCTAAGGTGATCAGTGCATACTCCACTTTGGATTTTAAATTAGCACAGGCATTTTGGAAAAACAGTATGAGATTCCCATTGCACTAATGGTAGAATTTGCATATGACGCAATAACTATACTTCTGGGTATGCGTCCACAGAAATTGTTATGCTGGAGCAGGATATGTGATATTATATCTGTGCCTCTATGTTTCTCTTAACAGTACCCAATGTAGCCAAGATATGGAAGTAATTTAAGTATCCATTCATTGATGAATGCACTTCTATGAGTCTAATCCCTACCATTTGGATTCAAGCAGTGCAGTGTTAGCTAAAAGTACAAACAATAAAATGGCTCCTAATGACTTATTGCTATATCTGGATCAGCACATCACTCACCCTCATCAGAGAAGCTTCTTCTTGCAGTAGATGGCAATTAGCACAGATATCACCTATGGGACAATATACAGAGAATAAGACTTCAGAGTTCTCAGCTCTAAATGGGACATCTATATCATGCTTCTTCCCTAAAGGTACACGGAGCTATGCAGAAGAGGGCACAGAAAGATTATAAGAGCCAGAGGCAGGGGATGACTTCAAGGAAGCAATGTTTTTTAGATTCAAGAGGGCAGATGCACTTATGAACTTACAGCGATTGTGACAGCACTCCTAAGACCTTAAGAGCTAAAGCCAGACAAAAACCCCCACCATGGAGGAGGGTAGGTGGATGCAAAGTTCCACCACTAGCTGAGCAGCTATTGGAATTTGATTACTTCTGGGAGAAGGGAAGTCAGTTTTCTTCAATGGAGTGACACCTGGTATATTGATCACACTCCAAGACAGGCATCACACCCAGGAAAAAATGGCCAACACAAACTGGAATGGATTGGTTTAAGAAAAAGAATAAAGAGAGAGGGAGGAAGCAGAGTCAGAGAGGCAGACACACACAGGGGGACAGAGAAAGACAGAAAGAGAGGCAGACACACACAGAGACAGAGAGAGAGAGGGGGGAGAGAGAGACACAGAAAGACAGACACACACCAGAGAGACAGAGTAGACAGACAGACAGACAGACAGATGGACACACACACACACACACACAAACATACACACAGAGACAGAGACAGAGACAGAGAGAGACAGGGAGACAGGGAGACAGAGAGCGAGCGAGAGAGGAGAATTGGTTGAGTAGGGAGGTGGGAATCTGGGAAAAGTTGGAGGCAAAGTGAATATGATAAAAATACATTGTACAAAATTCTCAAAGAATAAATAAAACATTATCTATTAAAAGAAGTAGAGGTGATGTTCTGGCTTGAAATTGACTAGTTCAGAAGAAGCCTTGAGGCCTCCACTTGGGACATTTATATATCAATATAAAAGAAAGATTGAATGTTACCTGCTGGTCAAATATTACCAGAACAAGCTCCAGGAATCATTTTCCTATAGCAGGGCTTTCTTATGTAGGACTTGGGACCATTTGTGATGTAAGACCATAAGTACCTCACCACTAGACACACTCATCTTCATTAGTATACCATTGAAAATCCAGTGGGAGAAAATCCAATGAGACTAGAAAATTGGGTGTGTCTGTGTTTTCATATACAATGTGCTGTCTGCGATATTCCATAAAATCCCAAGGGCTTCATTCTCTTCATTATTAACAGACAGTATTACAACTGCAAAGATCCAGTTGGTTGTGTAACTTGATTTGGATAATTGTAATTAGCATGGGCTAGGCTGTGGTCATTGATGACATCTCAGAGAAGTAGGTGCTTGGAACTACTGTCCTGAGCATCACTGTGTGGTTTGTAGTTATGCCTTCAAGTGCTCCAGGTAGAGAGGTGATATTTGTCTTTCTGTGAAAGTTATCTGTGTTTTAATGCAGTATTAACATTTTCATATGTATGCTATCACTCCAAACACTGGGCTCCTCATTAGACAGCAATGCAGTTATCAAAGACACTTCTTTCCAAAGCCAGCATTATGTCTAAGCTAATGCTCCCTTTTAGAGGAACCAAAAGTTTCTTCCTTGTTCCCAAGTTCCATGTGATGTTCAATATGTGATGTTATTTTTGCATTGTTCTGAACAATTTTAATTACAAATGTTTTTGAGATAATTCCATAAATATGTTAATTTCCTTCATGCTTTAAAGTAATTCATATAAAGTTTCTTAATAGCTCTTTATTCAGCGCTACTATTCTCAATGCTTTATTGTATCACTCTTTCTTTTAAATATAGACCAAGAAATAGCATAAATTCTAAATAAATATCTCTTTAAGCAAAGCCAACATTATTTGATATAAAATATATAAGTTATTAGACACAAATTCTTTTTATCTGATCCCCTAATTTTTTACTTTCTATAGTTAGTATACAAAGTAATGGGTTTCATTATGCATTTTCACACATATGCATCATGAATCATTATATGTTGCTCAGTTCATCCTCCACCTCTGCTGTCCTCCCCCACATCCCTTTGTCTTTTTCTTTTGTGGTTTCTCATCTCCCAATAATCCCTTCCTCTGCTTTCATGTCATATGCATTCCAAGACCACCTTTCCTCTCTCTCTCTCTTTTCCTTCCTTCCTTCCTTCCTTCCTTCCTTCCTTCCTTCCTTCCTTCCTTCCTTCCTTCCTTCCTTCCTTCCTTCCTCCCTCCCTCCCTCCTCCTCCCTCCCTCCTCCCTCTTTCTTTCTTTCTTTCTTTCTTTCTTTCTTTCTTTCTTTCTTTCTTTCTTTCTTTCTTTCTTTCTTTCTACCATTCATTCATTTATGTATTCAGTATTTCTCTTCTGGGTGCCCTTCATAATTCTGGACTTTATTTTGACAGTAGAGATGGGAAAGAAAACACAGTGACATCTGAAGGAACTCAGGAAATCAGCAAAGAGTAAATACATAACATTTCTTTTTGAGTATATAAAGGGCTTGAGTCATTTAAGATGCTCATATAACCAGTGTTCATTTTATGTATGCTGAAATAGAGTAACATCTGGGCTGAGACTTCCCACTGATAAAGTTTTGTTTACAATTTTGACACACAAGCATAAATTGATTGATTTCAAACAGATCACAGAAGGCAGTCAAATCTAGCAAAATCTTAACACTGTGAGTCTTAGAATTCTCAAACAATACAACTGGCACACCTCTGTCCATGTTCTTTCTATAAGATGATTTTCATTTTTCAATTTTCCTCAGAATGGAGAGTTTGGTAAAGCTCACTAGTATATGAAAAAAATGAATGAGATTAATTTCTTTCTTTTTTAAACATATTTTTTATTGGTCCTTTGGGAATTTCACATCACGTACCTCAATCCCACTCATTTCCCAGTCCCTCCATATCTGCCCCTCACCCCTTATAGCATCCACCCAGAAGAAAATTTTAAAAATATGAATTAAAAAAACAAAATAAAACAAACAAACCAGTTTGCTCCACCATCTTTCCCACATCTCTACCACCTCTGCATTCATCTTAGTGCCATTGGGCACTGCAGTGTGTCATGTAGTATACTCTTTTGTCCACTCAGCTGTACTTGGAAATGTTCATTGCAATGAGTTGGTGGTCTGGTTCAAGGCCTCTGGCTTCTGGTACACTATCAATACTGGACCCTCATGGATACTCCTCTCAGATATCCTGCTGTCATGGAGATCCTTTGGCTATGGTTCCTCAGGACCAGTTCCTTCACACATGCTGGCAGGGCATAGATGGGGTAGATGTTGTGGTGGGCCAACTCAGAACCCTGGATATGGGTCTGGGTGATAGCTGATTTGGTCAGTTTGGGCCACTGGGACTAACCCTCTCAGGTGAGGAGTGGAGCCAGATCTCCTATGCCCATGCCTGGGACCAGTTCTAACACATCTGTGGTGAGGGGTGGCACCAGCTCCCTGAAGAGGTGGGGCCAGCTCTTCTGCTGCAGTGGCCAGTAAAGGCCAGCGGCAGCTTCCCCAAGGCCAGCAAAAGGCAGTTCTGGCTCAGCACAGCCCTTGAAATTTAACTCCCCTGGTTCCTATGGACCCCTGTGGTAACATGAGCCTTGGAGATCAACACAGACCCCAGCTATATTGACAGGACCTCGGACCTAGACATGGCCCTCGGCAGCATCTCAGGCCTGGATGTCACTGTAACAGGCTTTCTTGAGACTTAGTATTAGTTATGAATTCTTGGCCTTATCTTATGCTTTTCCCACTAGCTCTTATAACTTAAATTAACTTGTTTCTCTTCATCTATATTTTGCCTCAGTGCTTTTTACCTTTCTTTCTTTCTTTCTTTCTTTCTTTCTTTCTTTCTTTCTTTCTTTCTTTCTTTCTTTCTTTCTTTCTTTCTTTCTTTCTTTCTTTCTATCTTACTTTCCTACTGTCTTCATGTCTGGCTGGCTGACGGCTGCCTAGCTGCTGGCCCTGGGCATCTCGCTTTCTTTCTCCCTTATTCTCTTCTCTCTCTTGAGCCTAGATTTCTCCTCCCACTTATTATCTCTCCCTGCCAGCCCTGCCTATCCTTCTGCTGTCTAGCTATTGGCCATTCAGCTTCTTATTAGACCAATCAGATGCCTTAGGTAGGCAAGGTGAAACAAATGTAACTCATCTTTACATAATTAAACAAATACAGCACAAACAAATGTAACTCATCTTTACATAATTAAACAAATACAGCACAAACAAATGTAACACATCTTTACATAAATATTCCACAACATATCACCATAGCTTCATTGGCAGTGTAGACCATCCAGATAATATGGCCCTGGCAGGAGCATGGCCCTTAGACACCAGCATGGCCATGGGTGGTGACCCAGACTCAGACCCCAGGTATTCATGTGACCTTTGGTGACAACATGGGCCATGGATGGCAACAGAGACCTGGACTGCAGTAGCACCACATACCCAGACATGGCCCTCAGCAGCAGCCTGGCTCTGATGTCAGCAAGACTCCAGGTAGCAGCAGAGCCACTCAGATGAGTGTGGCACAGCTGCAGCATGGCTCTTGGACACTAACATGGCCTAAGGTGGCAGGCCAGACCCCAGGCATCTGCTTAGCCTTTGGTGGTAATAGGAGTAATGGACATCAACACAGAACCTGGCTGCAGTAGGGCCATGGACCCAGACATGATCCTCAGCTGCAGCGTGGGCCCAGAAGTCACCATAGCACTGAGGCCTCTCAGATTGGTAAGGCCCCTGCAGTGGCACAGCTCTTGGACACCAACATGGCCATAGGTGGCAGCCCAGACTCCAGGCACCTATGTGGTCTTTTGTGGGAACATGGACCACAAATGTTAGCATAGACCCCAGCTGGGGTAGGAGCACATGCCCAGGCATGGCCCTTAGCAGTAGAGTGACAAGGAAATCCTCAAAGAGAAAGTGTTATTTAAGTCGAAAACTGAGAGAAATCTGTTGGTGTGGAAAGTGGATAGGAAATGGAACTTCATCTTGATAATTTTAAGAAATAACGTGTGTGTATTGGAAAGACATTATTGTACTGTTAAGCAAGCATTTACTTAACTATAATTATGGAAACAATATCCAACCATAACTACACTTCAATTTCAGGCAGTGTAAAAGGTGTTCCCTCTTAGTCAGTGCATAGCACAGCCATCGTATATTATCTGAACACCAACTGTGTGATTATTTCTATAACACCTTGAAGGATGATCATGCAGATTTATTGGGGGTGTAAGTTACTGCAGCCAATTTGGAAAGAGGTACGGAGGTTTCTCAAATAAAAAAAAGAATTACTATAAGATTTACCATTTCTACTCTTGAGTATATATTCCCACAAAATTGAAGTTGCTATTTTGAAGAGATATCTGTGTTTCCATGTTCATTTCAATGTTGTATCCAACAGACATGATGGTAGAACAATCTAAGTATCCACCAGGGAGACAACAAAGATTGTGTGAAAACTTTCAGAAGTCCCATTCATGCTCTTGTAAATCATATCATTTTCTTCTCTTTACATATGGATAATAATCAATTGTATTCACCTGCCACATTATCTTCTGTTGTCTCACTGATGGACACTTAGGTTGGCTATTATGAACAATGCTGAAATTAACATGGGAACACAGATATCTCTTTAAAATAGCAACTTCAACACGTCAGCTTGTGATACCACAGCTCCAACATGCCATCATAATTTGGCTGTGCCGTCACACCACTCTACCATGACATTGTAATGCACTAATGGGATAACACAATGGCACATTTTGTCTTCATAGCTTTTTTTCTTCAAAAAGATTGATTTTATTGTTATTTATATGTATGTTTCTGTGCCTATGTACATGTCTGCTGGTGCATACAGAAGCCAGAAGACAGATTTGCTATCCCAGATCTGGAGTTACACGCAGTTGTGAGATGCACAACATTGGTGCTAGGAGCAGAACTACAGTCCTTTGCAAGAGCTGTAGGCAAGCTTAGCTGCTAAACCATCTCTCTAGTCCCATCTTCACAATTCTGCATGTGATACCATGTGATATGATAATGACAATAGAATCTTGCCTTACAACATCACAGCTCCACTGTGACATCATAATGTTACATTGTGACATTAAAATGATCAATTTCACATAACAGCTATCAATAGTGATATATTGTGGCCTCGTAAGTTCATTGTGAAATGAAATGCTCCACTCTGGCATCACAATGTTCCACTGTGCCATTGTAATGCTCCATGAGACATCACAATCCTTTACTGTGCTGTGACAATGTCCTATTTTCACATCAAAGTTGTGCCGCTACAAAGATGGACTGTGGTTTTGCACCCCCCCTCGCCATTTCATTGTTATACCACCCTATGATAATGTTGTAAGAGATACTACAATTTTCATTGTGCTATGAAAATATTCTATTTTTATATAACAAGTCTCAATTATGACATCTCTGTGGTACACTATGGCTTCTCACGTACGTTATGGCATCTCCTTGCTCCATAAGTGGCTAAGAAACAGCTAAAAACAATTCAACATCATTAGCAACATCAGGGAAATGAAGATTTAATCCACTTTGAAAGTCTATCTTATCTTGGTCTACTGGGTTACTATCTAGAAGAGAAATGAAAACAAATACTGGGTAGAATATGGAGAAAGGGGAACCATTATTCACTGTTTGTGGGAGGGCAACTGGTGTAGCCATTACAGAAATCAGCTCGGAGCTTTCTCAAAAAGCTAAAACCAGAACTTCCATACTACCTAACAATAACAACTCCTAGCATATACCCCAAGGACTCTGTGTCCTATGACAGAGATCCATACACATCTATGTTTATTGCTATTTTATTCACTATACCTAGGAAATAGAATAGACCCAGATATCCATCAATAGATGAATGGATATGAAAATCACACACACACACACACACACACACACACACACACACACACAAAACGGAATTTTATAGGGTGAAATGTGATCAAAATACATTGCTATAAAAAGGATTTAAGTTAAAAATAGTAAAAGGTTTGTAGGAAAATAAAAGAAGTTGGAAAATACATTGAGTTAGATAAACCAGAATAGAACACAAAGAATATGTTTTTGATATTGGCTCTGGGAATGACTTTTTTCTGCTTTGACACCAAAAACTCAAATAACAAATCAAATATAAACATTAAACTAAAAATCTTTTACACATTAAAGAAAACAACACAGAAAAAGGAAAGGCAGTGTAAAAATTTGGAGAAAATATTTGGTAACTGATATATAATTACACTTAACATCTGAATAGGTAAGGAAATAACAGAATTCAGTAGCAAGAAAAGAAATAATTTGATTTGAAATCTGCAGAGAACTGAATCGACAGTTCTCTATGGAAGACATACAAATGGTAATGAGAGTTCAGAAAATGTTAATCAGTGTCCACAGTCATGAGGAACAGTGAAGCCAATCACAAGCTATTGTTAAAGCCTACAGTGGAATTCCTAAGGGGAAGGGGCTGTGAACACTTTGAGGCTCCCTGGGACTCATCATCTGCCTCCCCCTGCCCCACTGCCTGGAAACTCTTCCTCACTCCCAGGAGCTGCTTCAGACTACAGCACTCAGTGAGAACATGCTCTTGTTGTTCACTTTCTCATACTTTCTTCTCCTGTCCAAAGAGGCATTGGAAAAGGGAGCTGGAATTTGATCAATGGTGCTGTTTTGTACTTCTTTTATAAGTGTGAAAGTGGACATTGATTTTGACACACCAAAGAAGTGACAAATGACAACAAGTGTTGGTGAGAGAAGGCAGGGAAAACAAAGCCCCTGTACACTGTTCTGTACACACAATAGGTACTGTCATTATGTGAACTGTATGGAAGTTTTAAAAAGCAAAAGTAGAACAAATAAAGTGTCCTAGAAATGTGACATAGCAATTCCTTTTATGGGTATACATCCAAATGAAATTAAGTTAGCTACTCATGAGGTTATCTCATTTACCACATCAGTTTTATTCAAGAGAGTTAAGATGTAGAAGCAACTTAAGTAACTGTAATTGATAAATGTATAAAGAAATTAGAGCATAAACACACACACACACACACACACACACACACACACACACACACACAAGCTTATTCAGTCTCAATAGAATTTCTTTTTACCTGCAGCAATATGGATGTAATTTGAGTTGTTTGTGCTATTGAAAATAATCCATATGCAGAAAGAAAAACCATTTCAGAATCTCAGTTACATGTGAAATTTTTTAAAGTTCAAACTCACAGAAAGATCACACTGTTGGTCATCAGGCAGGAGATGTAGACAATGGGATACACAGGCCAAAGAGGACAAAGCTGTAACTATATAAAATGAATGTTTGGCCACCTATTGAACAGCAAAAGATAATCATATTTTATTGTATGCTATAAATTTGCTTGAAGAGTAGGTTGCAAATATTTCTAACACAAAAAGAAGTGAGATGATGGATGTGTTAATTTCTGTGACTTGATATTTCTTAAGGGGAAGAGAAAAGCACACTGCAGGCAGAGTTACTACATGTGAAGCAGTTTTGAGGCAGTGAAGAATGTCGGCATATTTAAGGCTTCAAAAGAAAAAAGATTTAATCTTAGAGTTTGTGTGTATTATTACATCCCAAAGAATAACAGATGTTGCCGGGCGGTGGTGGCGCACGCCTTTAATCCCAGCACTCGGGAGGCAGAGCCAGGTGGATCTCTGTGAGTTCGAGGCCAGCCTGGACTACCAAGTGAGTTCCAGGAAAAGGCGCAAAGCTACACAGAGAAACCCTGTCTTGAAAAAACAAAACAAAACAAAACAAACAAAAAAAAAAAGAAAGAATAACAGATGTCTCTAAGAAAATATTTTCCTGCTTATCTGTCTCTTCACAGCACCCTTAATCTCATTATTCCTGAGGCTGTAGATGAGGGGGTTCAACATGGGGATCACCACCATGTAGAACACAGATACCACCTTGTTTTGATCTGTGGAGTAGCTGGACTTGGGCATCACATAGATGAATGTGATGGTGCCATAGAAGAGAGTGACTGCAGTGAGGTGGGAGGTGCAGGTGGAGAAGGCCTTGTGGCGGCCCTCAGTGGAGCGCATCTTCAGGATGGTGATGAGGATGTAGATGTAGGAAATAGCTATGACAAACACTGTCACCACAATGATGGAGCCAGCTGTGAATGAGGGAACAACTGCAGAGACACTGACATCAGAACAGGACAGTTCTACCAATGGAGCAAAATCACAGAAAAAGTGATTGACTCCATTGGATCCACAGAAGACTAGTGAATAGAAACATGCAGTAAAAGACCAAGTGTTAAGAAAACCACCTATGTAAGCAACTAGGAGCAACTGGACACAGATTTTTTGTGGACATTTTGGTTGAATAAAGCAGTGGGTTGCAGATTGCCATGAAGCGATCATACGCCATGGCAGCCAGAATGAAGCACTCAGATGATCCAAAGAAGACAACTGAACCAAGCTGAATGGCACATCCAAAGTAGGAGATGGTATTTCTCTCCACCAGGAAGTTGACAAGCATGTTGGGTGTGACAGAAGATGAGTAGCCTATGTCAGCAAAAGCCAAGTGGCTCAGAAAAAAGTACATGGGGTGATGGAGCTGGGAAGAGACTCTGATGAGGAGGATGGTGCTGAGGTTCCCAGACAAGGTCACCAGGTAGATGCACAGGATAATGATGAAGAGGACAACTCTAAGGACTGGGTCATCTGTTAAGCCCAATAAAATGAACTCTGTCACTGCAGTGTGGTTCCCATCTTCTAGGAAAGCCATGGGACAGTGTAGCTGCTGCCAGATCCAGGCTGTGATGGAGACATTACAGGAAGGGATATATAAATAAACCATTCTCATTAGTTCATAGATGGAAGTTTTATAAACAAATACATTATTAAAACTGAAACTTATAATTTCATTTTGTACTAAGAATTGTGTCCCGCCGGGCGTTGGTGGCGCACGCCTTTAATCCCAGCACTCGGGAGGCAGAGCCAGGCGGATCTCTGTGAGTTCGAGGCCAGCCTGGGCTACCAAGTGAGCTCCAGGAAAGGTGCAAAGCTACACAGAGAAACCCTGTCTCGAAAAACCAAAAAAAAAAAAAAAAGAATTGTGTCCCAATGTTTATGTGCTTATGTGTAATGAATCTCTATAGTTTAAAAACTTTAGCTGAAACAATAGGAGACATGCTTCAAGCACTGTGGTTTTTTTTTATAAATATGCTTTTAAATAATGCAAGGATTAAAATATGAAGCTTTTGAGCATATCTAACTATCTTGGTATAGCAAAAATGTGTGTGTCTTGGATGGGACACTGGAGCCTGACTAGCAGCTAACATTTATGCCATGTTTACTAGATGATGGGCACAGAATTACCATTTTACATCTGAGTCTATTCAAATATCCATGAAATTATTTAAGTACTTTTGTTATTACCAGTTTATTGATGAGGAAGCTAAGTGGGAAAATGTCCAGTAACTTACCTAAGATTGTCTATGTAGTAATGAAATCAGAAAATGAATCTCCAGGGTGAATTTAGTTTATTCTTTTTGTTGTAACTATTCCTCATGTGAAATTAATTAGTAGTTACAATGGAGTTGGATATTCTTGTAAACAGAAAGAAAATAGATTAAATTTTCAGTTCTAATGGCCAATGTATAAAAAGGTCCCTAGTTATTTGCATAGTTTCCCAATGTCTGTCAAAATATTTAAGAAAATCAACAAAACTCTACAATCTTATCGAAAGGACAATGAAGAAACAAAAAGAAATTTGAAATTAAGTCTTTTTATAAAGTTACCATTCTAAATAATAACAATTAAGTTATTATTTTACTTGCCCATTTGAAATATCAATCTAATCATTATGCAAAATTATAGGAATATTTAGAACAGTACTGTTGATGTTGTTTATCTGCATAAAATCTTTTCCTAACATAACAATATTCTCTAATTGCAGCATGTTGACTTAATATGAGTTTCAGCATAGTGTGCTAGTGAATACATTTTGGTACCACACAATTAAAAAGTGGACTAAGGTTCATGTAGCTGGGGGCCAGGTTGACTCACCTCCCAAGATTTTTGCCTTTATATCTTAGTCATTATCCAAAGTGTCTAGTGTTTACAATGTAGGGGATTCAATAATACACAAAGTAGGTCTTTCCAGAAGATATTTTGGTATAGGGATCTCAAATCATTTCAAAGACTAAATTTTTTTTAACATTATGTTTGAGTGCTAAGTTTAGATGTGGTTAAACTTGTGTAGAATTCTGGAAGTATAGTCATATAAATGAGGACTATTGGTAAACTGAATTATGCCTATTTAAATAATAATTTAATTCTAGTTAATTTCAAGAAAACTTAATTTAACTCAGTCAAAGATGCTGATTGCTTGATTATGTCTACTCTATTTCTAAATGACAGTTTGTGGACACAATTTTGAAGAGTACATATACATATTGTCAAACAGCAAAGCGAAATTCATAAACCAGATTTATTCACAAAAGCCTAAATCTTACCTCAAAAAAATGAGAATCAGTTCAGACAGAAACCCAAAGTTATGATTATACATGTCTAAGCTGTCTTTTATTGTTGTTTTCATTAGAAGACCTCTCTGATGAGTTTAGAGAGTCAAATGTGACTTGGAACACACCAGGGATTATTATCACATTCTCTAGTGACTATTGACTAGTTTGTTTCACACAAATGCAAATAATCTTCAAGGATCCCATCAATTCTCATTCTTATTTTTGTGTAAGTACAAGTGCACTTTCGTTTGTTAATTATAAGAATATAATAATTATCTGGCACACTAATAGTTTTATGTGTATATTAGTATTTCAGATTAATGAGTACTCAGCTGCATATACAAAAGGATAACATTGGCTTTCTTTCATTTGCTATTTTTAACTTTTAAAAATAATTATTTTCATTATTTTTTTGAGAATTTTATATAATATATTTTGATCATATTCACCCCAACTCCTCCCATATCAACACCTTCTTCCTTTTTTATTTTATTAAGAAATTTTCTATTCTTTTTACATACCAACCACATATCCCCCCACTTTCCTCTTCCCACCCCCCAGCTTTACCCCCAACCCATCTCCCATTCCTACCTCCTCCGAGTCAAGGTCTCCCATGGGGAGTCAGCAGAGACTGGTACATTCAGATGAGGCAGGTAAAAGCCCCTCCCCACTGCACCAAGGCTGCACAAGGCAACACCCTCCTCCTATATTCCCATTTTTAAAAAATCCTTCAAGCCAATTTATGTTTCCCATAAAATTATGCTTGTGTGGGAATCTATTTGTGTATAGATTCTTAAAGAAAATTGGCTCTCCTCTCAGTAGCTAACAATTTCCAATAGACTTCAGCAAGAGGCAGGAATCCACATCAGTCTTCCCTGTCCATACTGGGATTTTGTCTGGCTTGAGCTTGCACAGTCACTGTGAATTTACATGTACAGTACAGAAACTGAACTATTACTGTCGCCAGGATTTAAATGCCCCAGGAATGACCTGAAGTTCCAACGTTGCTTCTGTTCTCCCCACTCCAGTTTTTAGGCCCAGATCTTTAAAACTGACCACACCTATCATCATTGGCCATTACTTAGGAAGCTGACTGACTGCTTAGGTATTTGCCAGGGACAAGCCCACTTGATCTTGGTCCCTAAATTCCTTTAAACTATATACACTTCACTCCATTTCTTCATTGTAATCACTGTCTTAATTGATTTTCCTATGTTTGGGATGCCTTTGTACATGACAGTTAATTAATAAATCACTTTAAATTTACTCATTTTATTTCCGCCAACTAATTCCAGGTAATTGACTGTCTCACATAAGGAACACAAACAATGGTCCGGCAACCTATTGACTACAAATTTTGTTGCTTTTGTTGCTCTTTGCATAATTGTTAATGTATCTTATTTTACATTTTATATATCATAGTCACCTAGAAATCAATCCATTCCTTTTTGATTTTCCAGTTAAATGAAATGTAAGTTTTTTGTTTTTTTTTTTTTTTTTCCCGGAGACAGGGTTTCTCTGTGTAGCTTTGGTGCCTATCCTGGATCTCACTCTATAGACCAGGCTGGCCTCGAACTCACAGAGATTCACCTGTCTCTGCCTCCTGAGTGCTGGGATTAAAGGGAATGTAAGTTTTTAAGGTTCTTCCTTCTAGTTTCTGAATTTCATTGCTATCCATTATAATGTCTCTCTTTTCTTCTCTAATTTTATTAAGTTGAATTTTCTCACCCTATTTTGGTTACTTTGATAAAAATCTATTTTGTTTATCCTTTTGAAGAACTAATTCTTTGTTTCATTAGTTCTTTTTATTGCTTTTTAATTTCCATTTCATTAATTCCTCACTTGATCTCGATTATCTTTCATATACCAATTTTGGTTTGGCTTGTTCTTGTTTTACCAAGGCTTTAATATACACCATCAAATTATTTGAGATAATGCTGTTATTTTTTTCTTATTTTATAAAGGAGAAAATGAAGAAATATTCCCAAATTCTTTTTATGGAGCCAATATTATCCTGACCAACTCAAGTAAAGACCTAACAAAAAGAAAATTATGGACCAGTATCTCTGATGAACACAGATACAAAAATTCTCAAAAAAAAAACCCACTTGCAAATCAAACTTAAGAACATATTAAATAGATTATCATCCACCTTGGTCAATTGGATAATCATTGATATGTAGGGATGTTTCAACATATGTAAATCAATAAATGTAGCCTTTTGCATAAATAAGCTAAAGGATAGAAACCACACATTAGATATAGAATAAACCTTTGATAAACTCCAACTTCTTTTCTCATTCTGTAGACTGCCATTTTGTCTTATTGACTGTGTCCTTTGCTTTACAAAAGCTTCTCAGTTTCAGGAGGTCCCATTTATTAATTATTGCTCTCAGTGTCTGTGCTACTGGTGTTATATTTAGGAAGTGGTCTCCTGTGCCAATGCATTCAAGACTACTTCTTACTTTCTCTTCTATCAAGTTCAGTGTAACTGGATTTATGTTGAGGACTTTGATCCACTTGGACTTGGGGGGAGGAGGTGGGATCTATGGGTGGTATGTAGAGTGAGTAGAAAATTTCTTAATAAAGAAAAGTGGAAAAATAAAATAAAATGTAAAAAAAAGCCTCCAACTTCATTTCATAATAAAAGTACCAGAGTGTTGTTCAAATCTTAGATGGTCTTATAATTAAAAAACCCGGAGCCAGATATCAGGGTGAAAGCTGAAAGATGAGAGAAGCAGAACAGCCAGCCACTAGCTCTTATCCCTATGAAATCCTCAGTCAAGAATGAGTTCCTGTTTCCTCATGCCTTATATATCTTTCACTGCCTAGGTGTCATTTCCTGGGATTAAAGGCATGTGTGCTTCCCAGTACTGGGCTTAAAGGTGTGTGCCACCACTGCCTGGCTCTATTTCCAGTGTGATCTTGAACTCACAGAGATTCAGACTGATCTCTGCCTCCCAAATGATAGGATTAAGGGTGTGTCCACCACTGTCTGGCCTCTGTCTAATCTAGTGGCTGGCTCTATCCTCTGATCTTCAGGCAAGCTTTATTAGGGTATACAATATACAATATATCACCACATAATAAAAGAAGGTTATAACTAATCCCCTTTAAAATAATAAAAGAAGGTTATAACTAATATAAGAAAAACTATATACAATAAGTACAACAAGTATATACAACATATAGTCAAGAATTACATTAACAATGTCTAGTCTGTTAACATTTGACAAATTCAGAGAAAATACTCCATTATCTATCCATTTTTGTGAGTCTCAAGTGTTGTACCTAATTCATGTTTATCCTAACCAACCAAAAATGTCTTTTGATGTCTTTCAAACTTATACACTTTACACCTCTTTAGTGACTTTCTTTTCTGAATTTTAACAAGGAAAACCATAACTATAGCTATCTAATCTTCAACTCCATCAGAGACTTGAGAAGGAAATAATATTGCATAAGTAAGCAGGAAGTGCAAACAAGCGACTTCCAAAAAAATGTGAGAAATGACAGAAACAGCTGGCTGCCTAGACAGTTACCCAAGATTTCTATGTAACGTTGGGGCATCCGTCTTTGGCCTACAGGCCAGGCATATCTGATGCACTCATCTGTGAAGCAGGATTTTCTAAAGGGCCTTTCTACCTTGTCTTGGCATGGTTCAGCAGTCCTTTCTTTTGTGTCCTGCTTGTCCATTTTGCACAGCTTATGGTCAGCAGTTGAGGTAAGGGCACTTTATTGCCCAGTGGCTAACTTGCCACAATGAAAATAAACTCTGTATGGAGTTTCTTCAATGCCCACCATCTTCTCTGAAGTATATTGGTGCTTCCAGGAGCGGACACGTCTCATAGTCATAAAAAAGAATCTATGCTATTAAAACATCTTAAATACCATATTCTGTAGATCTCTGAAGTGTTTGAAGATGACCTGTATATCTAAAATATATCTCTGTTTGACCTTGAAAACATACCTAATATGACTACAAGTTCGATTGTAATAGGTGACTAAATACTAACTTGCATTTTTTATATCTTAATTAGTTGGCAATAATAACTTTCAAGGACTATTAATTTGCATTACATTGTTAAATGAACTGTATAGGTACAATACCTTGAACAAGATTAGAAATATATGTGCAGTATTTTCTAACAAAATCAATTTCAAATTTGTGTCAATATAAATAATTTGTATTCAATATACAAAAATCCAACCCCATGTAAACTATTTAAAACTAGTAGTTACCTTTTAAAAGTAGATTCAATAATCTACTTTTCAATCTTATCCTATCCATATCCCCCATTTTCTCTTTTCAGAGTAGATTCAATAATCTATCCTTTATCCATCATTTCTATATCTTTTTTTCTTTTCAGAGTAGATTCAATAATCTACCTTTTGTCTTATCATATCTATATCCTCTTTTTTTCTTTTCAGAATAGATTCAGTAATCTACCTTTTATTTTATTTCCATATCCTCTTTTTTCTTTTTCTTTTCTTTTTTTAAAACAAGAACCTAGAATCTAATCTCCTTTGTTTAGCTTTTCTCCTTATCATTATTAACTAACAACTTGTAAACAACCATCCTAAACAATGACAACTATCCATAACCCATTGAATAACCAGGAACCACCCACCTCACCTATTGAGAATGTGGGCATCATGTTCTTAAAATTACTTCCTACTGTCTTGGGGTGAAGGCATATTTAGGAAATTCTGAAAAGAAAATTTGTGGGTTAATTTTCAAGTCCTGGGAGAGTTAGCTATATCACTTGTCCGGTATCTGTATAATGGGAAAGTGCAGGGCTTGTCTCAAGTCCTTGCTCAAGTAGTCTATGAATCTGGATCATCTTAGCCATCTCAAAATCATTCTCATCAGTTTGTAGTCCAAAACCGATCTTTGGGTGGAGTTTGTCAGCTTAGTGTTATTATCATTGTCCTGATGGAGTCATCATTGTGGGGTCCCATCATCTTTTTGGAGAGTTCTATGTTGCTGTTAGGCATTGTCATGTTTCACTACAGAAAATCTTTTTCATGGGACATTTTTTTTGGATGATTTGTCCTTTTTCTTCAGATGTCTCATTTGTCCAGTGTTCTTCAGATTCCTTAGATTTCATTCTCCCTAACCCTAACTTTTGGGGATTTTGGCAAGTTTTATCTGACCAAATGAAAAACATTAGTTAATTGTATAAGTTAATTTAAATTGAATGGTCTTGCTGGTTGATGAACTATCACCTCTTCTAATTAAAAGGTCTCTCTTGTTCAAATTAAACCTTTATCAATTTTAATGGTATTCATAGCTCGTCTTCTCTTGTAGAAACAAAAGCAAAACCTCGCACCCAACATAATACATATCCTGGTTTCCATTCTGAGGTCAGCACATCTTTAAAGTATATAGGCTGATTTAATTCTGTAATTTTTCTATTATCCAATGTATCCCTGTAGCTGTTGTTCCTTTCTCATTATCATTGAGAAAATTCAAAGTTAATAAAGCATTATGTAATATATTTCTGGGGATTTTTTTTTACCTCTTTCTGTTTATTTAGCATAGCCTTTGGAGTTTGATTTGATCTTTCTATGACTGCTTGGCCTATAGGATTGTGTGGTATACCTGTAACATGCTTTATATTGTAATAAGCAAAAAAAAAAAACTGTTTCATTTTACCAGAGACATATGCTGGAGCATTGTCAGTTTTAATTTGTACAGGTATACCCATAATGGCCATAACTTCTAGCAAATGCGTGATTACAGAATCAGCCTTTTTGTAACTCAGAGCAGTTGTCCATTGATATCCTGAATAAGTATCAATGATGTGGTGTACATATTTCAATTTTCAAAATTCTATAAGATGTAACACATTCATCTACCAGATTTCATTCCTCTGAGTACCTTTTGGGTTATATCCTCCTGGTAGTGGAGTTTGAATATATAAAGAATAAGTAGGACATTTACTTATAACTTCCTTGACTTGTTGCCAGGTTATGGGAAAATCCTTTTTTAAACCCTTACTATTGGCATGTTTTTTAAATGAAATTCTGAGACCTCCAGCACATTTTCTATCAATAGTTTATCAATCTCATCATTATCTTGTGCTAGAGGGCCTGGCAGACAAGTATGGGATTGGATGTAAGTTCTATATAAGTGATGATTCCTATTCCTGATTATTTCTTGTAACTGAATAAATAACAAAGTTAATTTTGACTAATCAGGGATAAATTCAGCAGTTTCAATATGTAAGACCACTCTTTTGCCATATTAAGTCAGTAACTGTTTTGAGAGGTTCAAAAAAAATCCATTAATACCATCAGAATGGCAGATAACACCAGAGAATCTAAGGTTACAGGGAAAACACCTCAACAAAATAAAGACAATACACTGTGAGCCTACAACTAACATCATGTTAAATAGAGAAAACTCAAATCACTTACACTAAAACCAGGCACAACACAAGAATGTCCATTCTCTCCTCTTCTGGTTAATATAGTGCTTCAAGTCTTATCCAGAGTAAAACAATTGAAAAAGAAAAAGGAGATACAAATAGGGAGGAAAAAATCTAACTATCCCTCTTTGATGTGATTCTATGTATTAAAGGCCCTAATGACTCCACTAGAAATTCCTATAACTGATAAACAAATTTGGGAAAGTAGCATTGTGCAAAATTGACATTAACACACAAAATCAGTATCCTTCTTTATACCAATGGGTAAACATAGCTTTCTTTAAAAAGGATTTAAGGGAAAAATTATCATTTACAATGGCCTCAAAAATCCCCTGAAATAAATCTAACTAAAGGAATAAATATAAACAAAATGTTTATTCCATTTTATAAATGAATATCATGAAACTTTAAGAGATCAACAAAACTGTAAGACTCACTTGATATTGCTGGTTTTTAAACTTAAGTAGTTATCAATTTGCCTCTTAGGACTCCTCTTATTGTATTCCATAGATTTTGTTAGATTTTGGTTTTATTTCAATTCAGTTCTAGAAAATTCTAAATTTCCTTCTTGATTTCTTCAGTCACATAATGATCATTCAAAAATGTGTTGTTAAACCTCCATGACTTAATGCATGTTCTGTGGTTGATTTCTAGCTGTATTCTGTTATGGACAGACAGAATACAAGAAGTTATTTCAAGTTTCCTACACTTGAATAATTTGATTTGTGTCCTATTGATTGTATTATAGAGAAAATTCAATGGGCTGCTGAAAAGAATGTGTATTATACAGTGTCTGGAGGGAAAGTTCTGTAGATGCCTGTTAGGTTCTTTTGATCTAAAGTCAAATTAAAGCATTAAATCAAATGCTTCTCTACTTAAATTTTGTTGGGATAATCTGTCTGTTAGTAAGAATGGAATATTGAAGTCATCCACTATTATTCTGTTAAGGTTAATTTGTGCCCAAATATCCAGCACTGTTTGTTTTGTGAAATTGGATGCACTGACGTAAAATGTATATCTGTTAAGAGTGGTACTGTCTTCTTGTGGATTCTTTACAGCAAAATATACCATTTCTGTGTAGAAACAGGCTATAGAATGGAAAAAACTTTACCAGCTGTACATTTGACAGAGGCTTAGTAACTAGAATATACAATGATCACTGAACATCAAGAATATAGACAACACAATTAAAAAATAGGGCATGGAACTAAATAGAGAGTTCTCAAAAGATGAAATACAAATGAATGATAAATAATTTTAATAGTATACAACATACTTAGCCATTGGGAAATAAAAACCAAAATTACTTTGAGATTTCATCTTACCATAGTAACAATGGCAAAGGTTGAAATAAATGACCACAAATGTTGCCATGGATATAAGGAAAGGGGAACACTTACTCATTGCTGATGGGAATGCAAACTGGTTCAGCCACTATTGAAATCAGTGTGGAGGTTCCTCACAAAGCTAGAAATAGATCTATCACATGATCTAGCTATATCCTCACCCCTACACATATGCTCAGAAGACTCTATGTCCTATCCCAGAGATACTTGTTCATCTAGTTTAATGCTACTTTATTTACAGTCTTTAGAAAATGAAAACAGCCTAGATGTCCATCAAATAATGAGAAAACGATGGAAATGAGGTACACTTTCAAAATGAAATATTATTAATCTGTTAAAAGTGAAATTATTCACAAGTAAATACATATAACAGAGTGGATGCTAGATTTTAATCTTTAGATGTGTTTTTCAATTGGAATACCTGATAAAGGCTAAGGTCAAGAAATTAGTGAAGGGAATGGGGACATTCAAGGGTGGTATAAATACAAGAAAAGTGAAAGCAAAAGTCACTACACAGATATAAATAATAAAGATAGAGTAAAATTTAATGAAATGGAAATTAAAACAATATAAAGAATGATTAAATAAAATAGTTGATTCTTAAAAACATAAAAAACATGGACAAAACCTTAGCCAATCTAACTAAAAATAAGAATGAAATTAGAGATAAAATGAGATACATAACTACAGACATGAAGGATATCCAGATAATAATTAGGGAATAATTTGAAAACTTAATATCGTATTAGATTAAAAACTCTAGATGCTATATTACCTACTGAATTAAGCCAATATGAACAATTTGGAAATATATCTATGAAGAACAATGAAACAGCATTAATAAAAAGATCTGAGGACATGGCTCAGATGGGGAGCACACTTCTTCTGCAAAGCATAAGTATCCAAGTTTGAGTCTGTAATGCCCACATGTAATGTTAGGCAAGGCTGTGCATGTTTGTAACCCTAACATTGGGGCATAGAGACAGACAGATTCTGAAATTGCCAAACTGAAATAGTGAACTTTGCTAGCTGATGTAGTGAACTTCCAGTTCAGTTACAGACTTTGCTTCAAAGCAATCAATGTGCACATCAGTAGAAGAAAAATCCCATGTCATCTTCAGTCTTCCATTTATGCACATGGGCATGTGCACCTATGCACTCACAGGAATACAACACACACACACACACACACACACACACACACACACACACACACACCACTCAAATGAAAAAAACAAGGTCCGTATTGATTCAAACATGAATCCTATTAGACCATTGAAAAAGTAACTGACACCAGTGCTCCTCAAACTTCCAAATGTACTCTGCCAAATTCACTTTGAGAAGTCAATGTTATATTCATAACAAAATTAGAAAAAGACACAAACAGAAAGAAACTAACAGAATAATCTCCCTGATGAAGGTGGGCAAAACATCAATCAATAAAATCCTTACAAATCCAATTCAACTACATGTTGTGGAGTATTAAATATGTGTTACATTTGTTTATGCTGTGGAATATTTGTTTGATGATGCAAAGATGTGTTGCATTCTTTTATGCTTCATTTGTTTAACTCTGTGAAGCTGTGTTACTTTGCCTGTCTAAAACACCTGATTGGTCTAATAAAGAGCTGAACAGTCATTATGTAGGCAGGGGAAAGGATAGGTGGGGCTGGCAGGCAAACAGAATAAATAGGAGGAAAAATTTAGGGAGAAATGATCAAGGAGCAAGAAAAGGAGAAGGACAACAGAGGCCAGGCACCCAGCTGCACAGCAACTCACAGAGTAAGAAGTAAAGAAAGGTATATAGAATAGAGAAAGATAAAAGCCCAGAGTCAAAAGATAGATGGGACCATTTAAGTTAAGAAAATCTGGCCAGAAATATGCCAAGCTAAAGCCAGGCATTCATAAGAAAGAGTAAGCCTTCGTGTGATTTATTTGGGAGCTGGGTGGTGGGCCACAAAAAGGGAATAAAGTAAAAAAATAAAAACCAACTACAACTACATATAAGAAAGATCATTCACAATGACCAAGTGAACCAATTTGAGATACACATGGATGGTTTGACATAGGCAAATCAATAACCAACACATCACATGAATGGACTCATGGACAAAAGAAATCACATAAATGTACTACTAGCTGAAGAAAAGGCCTATGACAAACTTCAGTTTCACTTCCTTATAAAAGTCCTAAAGAAACTAGGGATCAAAGGAATATATACCAATACAATAAAGGTTGCATAGGACAAAGCCATAGCCAACATTATACTAAGTGGGGAAAGACTCAAAATATTTCCACTGAAATCAGAAATTGGAAGAGGTTTACTCCAGTATTATTCAGGCTGTCTTTGAAGCCTTAGCTTGTACAGTTGCACAGGAAAAAGAAATAGAGTAAAGTAGAGTAAAGACAGAAGAGGAAGAAGTAAACGCATCACTACTTGCAGACAATGTGATCAGATATGACAGACAGCAAAGACAGAACCAGAAAACTTTTAGAACTTGTAAGCACCTTTATCCAGGAGCAGCACACAAAATTAACATATAAAAGTACATTTTATTCTTTTGAATGTATTAATATTTTTAAATTTTATTGTGGCCCTCATAATTCCTTATAGAAACATTAGAAATATGGATACAGAGAGAGACAAAAGGAAGGCAGGAGACTAGGAGAAGGGAGAATAGAGGAAGCGGAGAGACTAGCAGGAAGGAGAAAGGGGAAATAAAAGGAGGGAATGGCATAGGGTGGACCTTGTCAAAGTGTATGATAAGCTTGAGAAACTATACCTCTATGAAACTCATTGCTATGTCTAATGAATATACAATAAAAGGGAAAAATCTTGTAAGAGTCCTAAATTATTGTTATGTACACCTGAGCATCAACCACTGTGTCTGTTAGCAGTGATGTTTTGGTGCCCAGTGGAGGCCACCTCAAGTACTCCTTCCTAATAGATTGCCTCTTTTTGCTGTGGGCTTCCTTCTGAAGGACTGTGCTTTCTGTCTCTGTTATTATATACCATGCAAACTGGAGTTTCTTGGATGAAGTGTGATTTGTTCTGAACCAAAAAAAGCAAAAGCAAAAAAAAAAAAGACAATGATTAAACACTTGTGACAGTTTATAGCCTCCTCGCAGGTATCAAAGAAACTGTCTAGATAGAAAAGGGGATTTTCAAAAAGAAGAAATATAGAGACTAGCAAGGGAAATGGAGAATTTAAGACAGAGCATCAATTGGCTCACCAACAGTATTAATACCATAACAGAAGATATTGGGGATCACATAGTAAAGACTGTGAAGATGCTGAGGGGAAAGCATGTGAGACAGGTAAAGGGGAGCTCTGCTGGGCACTAAGGATAGAGTGCCATCACTGGGGACTGGGGTAAAGGGTGGGCTTTCTCTTCAGCAAAGTCACTCCCATGAGAAACAATCACAGTGATCACACTGTATGGTGTTTCTTTATGCATGATCCTTTTGCTTCCCCAGGCAATTACTTCTCATGGCACCTCAGTCCCATGTCCTGTGAATAGGATGGAAGAGACTTGGCAAATTTTCAGAATTTTAAAGTTAGAGCAAATGGTATCATTTAAGAAGCAAACTATGCCTGTGGGAATTACATACATTTCAAGATACACTTTCACTAGATTAAATTTAAATTACTTCTATTGTTATTCAGAAGAACCACAGAAATATAACTGAAAACTCCCCATGGTGTTGAAGATGAAAAGCAATTTTTATGGGCATCACATCATATGATGCTGAGTACAACTCTGCTTGCATCTAGAAGCAAGAATCTCAAGATGATGATCCCCTGTGTCCTCAGGACTCTCATTAAAAAGTTTATTGTAGTGAGCTCCATCAACAACAAATGAACACAGAACTGCCCTTTATGGAGTCTAAATTCATAAGGGATTTCATTCCCTGCATCTGAAAGAGGATATACTTGAAACTTACCCTGAGTTATGATATATAAAACCACAAGACCTGCTAAAAGTCACACCTATGTTGTGAGACTAAATTTTCCTTGCAGCTTACTTAATTCATTATTTTTAAAGAATGGAAAGTGAGTCTTCTTTGTTACAAGGTGGCATTTTCAGAGCAGTTTTGCTCTTAAAGAATATTGTTCTAATGATCAAGTGCTTGTGGGGGTTTATAGCCTGTTAGGAAGTACCAAAGAAATTATATGCACAGACAAGCTGGAAGTTAACAATACTACAAGTTCTTTATTTTTGGTAGAGCAGAAAACCACGTGTAGAAAGTTTTGATGATGTGAAATAAACAGGAGTATAAATATCAAAGCAAAAGAAAGAGGTATGTATAAAGAGGATTAGATCTGGGTAAAACAAAGATGATAATAGATCCAGTGTTACAGGTATCTTTTTCGTCAGTGGCTGTCAGAGTCATTGGTAAGAATGGAAATAATATTATATAGTTATATCCCCAGTCAGCTACACCTGGATAACATGAGGATATCAAAAGCTACCACTGACATGTACAAGAACCATCGTAACCAGATCAATTAATTAAAACTATCAACTAAAGTCACTGAGAAACATTGTCAAGCTACATTTAACCTGGTATGGATTAGAAGGGCAGTGGGGGTGTAGCGCTTTGATAATCTCTTCTAGCAATTCTAAAATGCTTGAAGGAAGATCATTTATAGCTTGAGTGAGAATTGATACTACAGCAAATACAGAAATCTCTCAAATAAGAAATAATGATAGCATCTTTCTCCTGGATGCTCAGTTACACAGTTGGAATTTTAAGAGTCATCTGACTGCTTTTATTGTCACACATTCATTAATTTAATTAAGCAAGCATTTATAAAGCACCTCTCCTTATGACTTCATGTTCACCACATGATTTTTAAAATCCGTTAAAAGGGCAGCAAACTGTTTCAGTGCACATTTAAATACAGGCAAATGGATCAAATAATGTAATTGAGGAGGAATTAATCAGTGAACTGAATTAGCACATGTGGAGGGCTTTCTTCAGACTTTGGGACTTCCATATTTTTCTACAGAAATTAAAAAACAGTACTCAAAAAACACATTCACTCAATTTAGGCTGAAAGTTGGGGCACATGAAAGTTAACACAAACCTCTGTCTTTTTGAGGAATCATTCTTGGGGAAAAGTTCTCATCACCATAAAAGTTATATTAATCCAAAAGTGGGAAACAAAAATGACTACCAGCCAGGACGACTTACTAAGGCTTCTAAAAGTAAGTGATATTCGAATTGTCTTGTCAAAAAAGTTGTTTTTGTTTGTTTTGTTTTTGCAAAAAGGGGCAAGCAGACATGCATTTTAATTCAGAAAAAAAGTGTGTAAAGCAGAAGAGTCAAGAAAGAATGCACTGCATTTTACAAATAGTGCATGTTACTCTTATGTGGCTGACAACAAATGAAGATGGATTGGTGAGACCTCAAACTCATGCTAGAGCATGTGTGTTTGGGGAGGAGGCTTTGTAGGCAGCACGGCAAGTAAATCATTCTCCGTTCTCTCAATACCTTTCTATAATGTGCCATCCAGATAGACATACGAACTGTATCACCTTTGACAAATCAAACACCCCTCTGAACTGTAGTTTCCTCATCACAAACAAGGTAAGCGTAGTAGCTATTCTTAGAGCACTTTTTAAGACATATGAGGTATTAACTAAAACATTGGGAACTGGAAGTTATTAGCACCACCTCCCTTGTAAGCAATGAGGATCAAAAAAGCAACTATAATGAAGACACAGCATGGACACAAATATAACACTTAAAAAAGCTATAAACATGTACACCACAGGAGTGGGAAGAGGAGGCCCCTGTATTCATTCTGTGTGATAGACACTGGGGAATAGCAGACCAGAGGGGTTCACATAGAGACCAAAATGTCAGCAGAGTTCTGAGCCCTGTAATTATTTAAGGCACTTATCAGGATGAAAGGTGTGAAAGAAAAAAAAAACCTTTTGTTCATTACTTGAAAGGATTGTGACACTAAAGATGTACAAGAAGAAGTTACAATATGATTGTTTGTTTATGAAACAGTGTTTTGTTTAGTCCAGCCTGGCTTTGGATTTACTATATAGCCAAGGCTGCCCTTGAACTTCTGATCGGCCTGTCTCCTCCCAAGTGCTAGGATTACAAGCATGTGCACCCCAAACCCAGCAAACAGCATTTTTATAAGCACTCAAACAGGGCCATCATATAGAGTAAACTGTAGCTCAATCAGTAAGAACAGAAAAAAATATTTTCCTTTAGAAGTAAATTAACCAGGAAACCTTCAGAGAAAGAGTCTATGTGGGATGAACTTGAAGGCTACCTCTAACAGTCTGAGTAAAAGCTGCATACGTAGATCTGTTGCTCTGTGTATTGACTGTTCCCGATGCCACTGATGTTCTCTTCACTAGTTCTCACATGTTCCATGCAGTTTGCCCTTCTACTCTGCATCTTAGAATGTCACCTCCTCAGAGAGAGCTTCCCTGATAGATTAAATAACCGCATGCACTGCCATATCACAGAACTCCACAATGTATTTCTTATTCAATTTTAAGTGTCTGGAACATCATGAGCATTTAATTAATATATGTTGAATGAATTAATGACCTTTATAGATACATAAACATTCTGCACCTAAATCTCTTCTGTAAATCTAAATGCCAACCCCACCACAGATTTGTGAGGATTCTATGAGATAGTTCTATCTGACCCCCAACACATTTGTGACATATTGTAAGTATGAAATTTGTGCCCATTTTCTGGCTTGGATGCTATTATTTTCTGCACCTAAATACACAATGCAAATAGGAAATAGCAACTCTTCAAATAAGAATATAGTTTTGTCTTTCATCATTTTAATTTAATCGTTGTGAATCTTACTGAATAATTTCTAGCTAGCATCTTTCTGTTTCTCTTCCATGTCTTCATTTTCTACCTAACTTTCTTATAGTTTTTGCCCTTCACCTTTAATAGTAGCTGAGGTTAAAAAGAAAAATTCTGTATAGAATCTTCCTGGTAATTTCCTGTCATGTTTTCTTCATAGATTACACCCCAAAGGAACAGATAAGACAGAAATATGACTGTGGGAGATTGGTGTGAGAAACTTCAGTTGGATCTTTTCATGTCTGCACTGCAAAGAGAAATGTTTAACCTCACCAGCTAGAAAAGGTGCTGGGCGTTCTGCTAAAAATTCAAAATCTCATCAGAGCACTGTGACAAAAATTTGCAAATCTGGAATGAGACTGTCTTTCAGATCACGTTAACTCCAAGGGAGTTCATTACATCATCTATGCAGTGGACAGAGCTTTGATACTCCAAATGTGTTCATTGTATCATGTTTTCATTGGACAAGAGCTTCGATGAAGCCTTAACTTCTTTAGGTACTTAAAAATTATGTTATGCTATAAAGTACTAATAATTTTATTATTTATGTGGATATTGCTATTTCTCTATCTTCAATTACTATACTAAGATAGGAATGTGGAAATTATACATGCTAAATTTATTTATTCATCTGATCTGGTCACAGATGTAAAAATCATTCCTGGAATCACTGGGTGTTGGAGAATACAAATAGTAACAGGACCAGGACCACACTGAAAAAAGTGTAAGTTTCTTCAGAATTTCTCACTGGTATCTGCAGAATTTTGAAAAGTCATGTCAATTTGAAAGCAAGTTATTCAGTTACTGTGTGCATTTCATTACTAGGTTAGTAAACAATGTGGAGGGTTCAGCATCATCTGATGAAGAACATATTTGGAAACTGTGGCATATCAACATCAAGCAACTGAGACATTTATATTCTCTGTTTTCTTTAGTGTAGATCCCAAATGGAGAAAAGTGTTAAGGAACGCTTTGTGAGTAGATTTCAAGAAGACATTTGGAGCGATTCTTTGAGTTTCATGCAGATTCTGATACTAGAGTCCTTTCAAACCTCAATTATTAGGCTCTTGGCTTGATTTCAGGGAGGTCCACATTTGTGCATACATACATACATTCATTTCCTTTTTTTAAAAAAAAATTTTGTGCATGTGCTTATATGTGGTGTGGTGTGTGTGTGTGTGTGTGTGTGTGTGTGTGTGTGTGTGTGTGTGTGTGTATACACGTCATGCTACATGTCTGATGGTCATTTTTCTCCTTCCAACATGTGGGTACTTGAGATTGACTCATGTCATCAAACTTAGCTACAAGTACCTTTATCTGCTGATTTATTTCACTGTCCTCACTTCCCTTTGTACAGGTTCTTCCATTAAATTGTTTCATACTAACTCTGGTAGTCTTAATTAAGTAACAGATGACATCAGTGCAGAAGCTCCTCACAATCATCTCAGCGTCTTGATCTCAAGCACATATTCACCTCTGGAGAAAAAGATCATTGCCACCTGGAGGATGGGCAATCATACCACAGTGACCACATTTCTTCTATGGGGATTTTCTAGCTTCCCAGAACTGCAGAATCTACTCTTTGTTGTGATTCTCCTCTCCCATGTGACCATCCTCCTAGCAAATGCATCCATCATGGTGGCCATCAAGCTCAACCACAACCTTCACACCCCCATGTACTTTCTCCTTTTTGCCCTGTCATTTTCAGAAACCTGCACCACTATGGTGATCCTACCGCGAATGTTAGTGGATTTGTTATCAAAGAACAAGACAATTTCTCTCCCTGAGTGTGCCACACAGATGTTTTTCTTCTTTGGACTGGCTGCAAACAATTGTTTCATCATGGCTGCCATGTCCTATGACCGTTACACTGCCATCCACAGCCCACTGCACTATCATATCCTTATGACCTCAAAGGTCTGTGTTCAGCTTGTGATGGCTACTTGTGTGGTTGGGTTCCTCTGTTCTTTCGGCATCACCTTCACCATATTCAGCTTGTCTTTCTGTGATTCCAATAATATCCAGCACTTTTTCTGTGACATTTCACCCTTGGTCCATCTTGCTTGTGACTACACTGTTCATCATGCAATGATTATTTTTATGCTCTCTACATTTGTTCTGGTGGGCAGCTTTGTTTTAATCATGATTTCCTATGTCTTCATAGTATCCCTAGTTGTAAGAATGCCTTCTGCACAGGGGAGGTATAAGGTCTTCTCAACGTGCTCCTCCCACCTCACAGTTGTGTCTATGCACTATGGCTTTGGTTGCTTTGTCTACTTGATACCCAAGAACAGTGACTCTTTCCGTGAGGACATGCTGATGGCTGTCACATATACAGTACTGACTCCTCTGCTCAACCCCATTGTTTATAGCTTAAGAAACAAAGAAATGCAGACAGCCCTGAGGAAGGTACTACATAGTGTCAACAAAATTTTGCCTTGCCTGCCAAGTAAAAAGGCCCTGAACACTTAAGAACAACTATTGAGCAGTGACAACAAAAGTGAGAAATTGGATATTTCTACAAAAAGACCATTATTTAGTGTACAAAGCAATTAAATTATTATCTAACTGCCTAAAGTGTCCTGGTCTCACCACTTTCCTACAGCAAATAGATCATGGTTTTAAAACATGTATACATTTAATAGACATATCAGAATGCTTTGGGACACTATTATCATGACTGTAGTTGCTTTGGTGGAAAAGAATTATTATATATATTTTGGGGTTTTTTTGATATATTTTTTTAAATTTTATTTTACAATACCATTCAGTTCTACATATCAGCCATGGGTTCCCCTATTCTCCCCCCTCCCACCCCCTCCCCTTACCCCAGCCTACCCCCATTCCCACCTCCTCCAGGCAAATCCTCCCCTGAGGACTGCGATCAACCTGGTAGACTCAGTCCAGGCAGGTCCAGTCCCTTCCTCCCAGACTGAGCCAAGCATCCCTGCATAAGCTCCAGGTTTCAAACAGCCAATTCATGCAATGAGCACAGGACTTGGTCTCACTGCCTAGTTGCCAAGAATTATTATATTAATGAGAAAAAAGAAAAGAAAAGAATCTAGTCCCCATGACTTATTATGTGCCATTTTTTCATATGACATGGATGGCGGTCTATATTACAGATTGGTTATGCAGTCCAAATGGATTTATAAAATTGACAGATGTCTTTTTCCAGCTCAAACATAGAGCAGAGAATCATCTTTAGCTGATTTGTGCACATAGCACATTCCATACTTGTGTTAATGCAGATATGTATGTTACCTTTACAAGTTTGCATGTTTCCAGGACAAAAGGACCAGACACAATGAAGATAATGCAAATATCCCAGGTGATACAGCCTAACAGAATGCCTTTATTGCTGTTTCCTAAAAAATCTGCTTCCAGGACAACTTCAAAGTGGTTAGCTAAGGTGGTCTAGCCTCACACACTACTCCAGCCAGGACTTCAGATAAGCCCTACACTTTGTCATCACAACAAATGAAACAGCTGCCTCTCCCAGGTCTTGACCATTATTCAAATTTTCTCAGGGTCCTTTAGAGATGACTTTGCACCCTAGAAAGCAGGAAATAATTTTAAGAACATGATGCCCACATTCCCAAGAGGTGGGGTCAGTGTTTTTTTTGTCATTTGGTGGGTTATGGATGTTTGTTGTCATTTAAAGGGATTAGTTGCAAGTTGTTATTGGTCATGGTCAGGGAGGAAACTAAACAATAGAGGTTGGATTAAGGGATTTCTTTCATTCTTCCTTCCTTTCTTTTTCCTTCCTCTATCCTTCTTTCTCTCTTATATAGTGAAAATAAAAGGGGGAATATAGAAATGATAGGATATAAGGGTAAATTACTGAATCTACTTTTAAACTAAAAAGCAACCACTAGTCTCAAATATTTTACATTGGTATGGATTTTTTATAATGATACAAATTTAAGGTTATTTTTGTTAGAACATTCTGTATAGATGTTTCTACTCTTGTTTAAGGTATTGTACCTATGTAGTTCATTTCAAAATTTAATGTAAAGTTCTTGTCCTTGAAAGATACTATTATAAACTGTTTAGGATAATTAAGAAATGCAGGTTAGTAGTTAGTCACCTTTAACAATCAAACCTATAGTCATGTTAGGTATGTTTTCAAGGTTAAACAAAGATATATTTTAGATAGATTAGCGATCTTCAAACACTTCAGAGATCTACAGAATATGGCATTAAAATGTTTTAATAACATAAGTTTTTTTCCTGAGAGTGAGATGTATCTGCTCCTGGCAGCACCAATCTACTTCAAAGAAGATGATGGGCATGAAAAACTTCCTTATGGAATTTGCTTCAAATGTGACAAAGCCAGCTACTGGGGAAGCAACTTCCCTTGCCATGGTTGCTGACAGTATGCTGTCCAAATGAGGCAAGCAGGACACAAAGGAAGTCACCTGATGAATTTTTTTTTTTTTTTTTTTTTTTTTCGAGACAGGGTTTCTCTGTGTAGCTTTGCGCCTTTCCTGGAGCTCACTTGGTAGCCCAGGCTGGCCTTGAACTCACAGAGATCCACCTGGCTCTGCCTCCCAAGTGCTGGGATTAAAGGTGTGTGCCACCACCTCCCGGCATACCTGATGAATTTTGCCAAGACAAGGTAGGCCAGTCCTTCAAAATTCTTTCTTCACAGAAAAGTCTGTCAGATGTTCTAGGTCTAAGGGCTAATTTCCAAACTATGTAAAGAACATAAGAAACCAGACATCAACAGACTAAAAAATCCAATTAAAAATGAGGTACAGATCTAAACAGAGAATTTACAATAGAGCAATATCAAACGGTCAAGAAGCACTTAAAGAAATGTTCAATATCCTTAGTTGTTAGGGAAATGCAAATCGAAATGACTCTGAGATTCCATCATACACCTTTCCGAATGGCCAAGATTAAAAACACAAGGGACAGCTCATGCTGGAGAGGATGTGGAGCAAGGGGAACACTCCTCCATTGCTGGTGGGAGTGAAAACTTGTACAATCACTTTGGTAATCTATATGACTGTTTCTCAAAAATTAGAAATCGATCTGCCTGAAGATTCATTGATACCACTCTTGGGCATATACCCAAAGGACTCTCCATCACACCACAAGAACACTTGCTAATCTATGTTTGTAGCAGCTTTATTCATAATAGCCACACACTGAAACAACCTAGATATCGTTCAACCGAAACATGGAAAAAAAATGTGGTACATTTACACAATGGAGTGTCATGAAATTTGCAGGCAAATGGATGTAACTTGAAAAAAAAATCATTCTGAGTGAGGTAACCCAGACTCAGAAAAACAAAATGTTATGTACTAACATATAAGTGAATATTAGCTGTAAAGTAAGGCATAACCACGTTACAATCCACAGACCCAGAGAATAGGAGTAATAAGCAGGGTTCAAGGTGGGGGGATGCATGAATCATCTTGAGAAAGGGAAATAGAATATATATCATGGGTGGATGGCTAGGGTGGGATCAGGTTGGAGGAAGATGGAGGGAAAGATTATTTGGAGAGACAGCTGGAATTGGGGGGCATTTTGGGCATGAGCTAGAAACCTAGAGCAATGGAAACTCCTAGGAATCTAAAAGGGTAACTCTAGCCAAGATTCCTAGCAATGGGAGATACTGAGCCTGAACTGGCCATCTCCTGTAATTAGGAAAGACTTCCAGTGGAGGGACTGGGACACCAACTCAGTCACTAAACCTTCAGCCTACAATTTGTCCTGCCTATAAGGTAAAGGTGGCACAAAATGGGGGAGTGGCCAGACAATGACTGGTCTGCCTTGAGACCCACACCACAAGAGGGAGCCCACCCTGACACTGCCCAGAGGTCCAGGACCCAGAGACTGGATAGTCTAGAGATCTAGGATAGAACCAAATAAGACTGACAAAAAAAGTCAATGAAATGATTCCTAATAATATTCTGCTATACCCATAGATTTGTGCCTACTGACTGTGGAGGGCTGTTGGTGAAGTTCTCAGGTTGGTGAGAAATATGCTAGTTAGACAATCTAGCATAGTAATCAAACATGGAATGTTTGTATATTTTACCTCATATAAATTTGCATTAAAATGCAGACTATAAAGCAGATAGAAATAATGAATTGTTGCTATTAATTTGTAAACAGAAATAATTATAGGGAAATTTACTGATATCTACAATTTCTGTGAACACATACCTAAAAGATTTTATATATATATATATATATATATATATATATATATATATATATATATAAAATTTGGTTTTATCTTAGGTCTCTTGTCTATTTAGTCTTTGGTTCTTGATCACGCAAGTAGTATTGGGTATGGGTTCCATCTTGCAGAGTGGGCCTTAAGTAAAATCAGACATTGGTTACTCCCATAAGCTTCGTGCTAACATTTCCCTAAGATATTTTGCAGGCAGGACAGCATTATAGTCCAAAGGGTTTGTGACTGGGTTGGTGATTACACTTCTCTTTTGGTAGCCTGCAGAGCTTCCCATACCAAAGACATTAGAATGTAGGAGTGAAGGTTATATGTAGGTACCAGCTCAAACTCTCTGTGTTCAATGAATTGCATGTTATTTTCTGCAAAGATCCTTGCTATCAGTTTGTGGAGAGTAACCTACTGTCTTGGCAACACCTGGGTTGTTTGGGGATTTCCATGAGACTCCTTTGTCCAACAACTCAATTGGATGTAACCCAGTCCCAGTACTGACAAGAGATTGCCAGTTGGGACTCAGTCTCACCTATTATTTAGAGACTTCATTAGGATCACCTCATGATATTTTAGGAAGATTCCACTGCATTAGATTTCCATACCATCCCTAAAATGAGACACTTCCATCTGTCTCTTCTGCTGTATTCTCTCCCTCAACCCCCTTTCCCTTCCCACTCCCCACCTGATCCTCCATTCTAGTATCCCTTTGCCCAAGTTCACCCATAAAATCTATTATATTTTCCCCTCCTAGGGAGATCTATGTGTCCCACTAGTCCCTTCCTCTATACCTAATCTCTCTGGGTCTACAGTTTGTAGCTTGGCATTTACTTAATGGCGCGCGTGTGCGTGTGTGTGTGCATGTGCGTGTGCGTGTGCGTGTGCGTGTGCGTGTGCGTGTGTGTATACATACCCTATTTATCCTTCTGTGTCTGGGTTATCTCATTAAGGATGACTTTCTCTAGTTCCATCCACTTGCCTGTAAACTTCATGGTGTCTTTTTTTAAAAAAAATTTTAACAGCTGAGTAATACTCCACTGTATATTACCACATTTTCTTTATCCATTCTTCTGATGAGGGATTTCTAGGCTTTTTACAATTTCTGACTATTATGAATAGAGCAATGTCTAGTTAGGATTTCTATTGCTGTGAAGAGACACCATGACCATGGCAACTCATAACAATTTCAGAACTTTAGTCCATTATCACCATGGTGGGACATGGAGGTGTGCAGACAGACATGGTACTGCAAAAGGAGATAAGAATTCTACACAGGCAACAGGAACTGAACTGCCATATTAGGCATGACTTGAATATATGTGAGACTTCAAAGCCCACCTCCACAGTGACACACTTCCTCCAACAAGGCCACACTTCCTCCAACAAGGCCACACCTCCTAAGAGGGCCATTCTCTATGGGCCAAGCATTCAAACACAGGAGTCTATAGGGACCATAACCTATTCAAACCATCATAAGCAGTGATCAACTTGCTTGAGCAAATGTCCTTGTAGTAGGCGGCTGGGGATGTATTTCTGTATGTTGTGAATGTGTTGCTCTGATTGATTGATAAATAAAATGCTGATTGGCCGGTAGTCAAGCAGGAAGTATAGTATAAGTGGTATAAAGAGAGAGGAGAATTCTGGGAAGTGGAAGGCTGTCAGGAGATGCTGCCAGCCACTGCCACCATGAGAAACAAGATGTAAAGTACTGGTAAGCACAAGCCACATGGCAACTTATAGATTAATAGGAATGGGTTGATTTAAGATATAAGAACTCGATAGCAAGAAGCCTGCCATGGCCATACAGTTTATATGTAATATAAGTCTCTGTGTGTTTATTTGGGTCTGAGTGACTGCAGGGGCTGGGTGGACACAGGAAAACTTCAACTACAGTAGGATGAAGTGAAGTGTCCTTTGGTGCTTTGGGTATATGCCTAAGAGTGGTATTGCTGCATCTTGTGGTAAATCTATTCCCATCTTTTTGAGGAATCACCATATTGATTTTCATAGTGGTTGTACAAGTTTGCACTCCTACCAGCAGTAAATGAGAATCTCCCTTGCTCCACATTCTCCCAAGTATGAGCTGTCACCTGTGTTATTGACAGGTGTAAGATGGAATCTTAAAGTAGTTTTGATTTGCATTCTCTGATGGCTAAGGATCTTGAACATTTCTTTACGTGTTTCTCAGCCATTTGAGATTGCTCTACTGAGAATTCTCTTTAGATCTCACCCCATTTTAAAATTCAATAATTTGGTTTTTTAATATCTAGTTTCTTAAGTTCTTTATATATTTTGGATACTAGTTCTCTACTAAATGTAGAGTTGGTAAAAACTTTCCTTATTCTGTAGGCTGCCTATTTGCTCAAATGATGGTGTTTTTTTGCCATGATTTTTAGTTTCATGAGGTTCCAGTTACTAATTGTTGATATAAGTGCCCATGTTATTGATGTTCTGTTCAGAAACTCTTCTGTGTCAATGAGTTTGATGATATTCCCTGCTCTCTCTTCTATCAGGTTCAGTGTATCTGGTTTTATGTTGAGGTCTTTGATACACTTGCACTTGAGTTTTGTATAGGGTGATAAGTATGGATCTGTTAATATTCTTCCACATATAGACATCTAGTACAATCAAGGGGAACATAAAAAGGCTTTGTGGCATGATTAGATTTTCATAGATGTTCACTTGTGGAGTCAACACTCCATACACCTATAGAGAGGCTAAATATTCATTTCAGCTTTTAAACATCAACTATCATTAGTAATCACACACAAGGGTGAACAGGGAAGTCAGTGCATCTCTTATTTCTTCTGAGTATTATTATCAGTGGATATGGTATAATTGTTTAAATGCAGTAAGACATGGAGTAGTGCATTGTGTACCGCCATGCAGGAAAATCTAAGAAGTAAATATACTAACACTCTCAGTGTAATTGTTGCAGTGTGGCATAATACTCATTATTATGCTTTAAAAATGTCAAAATAATTCATTACAAAAATTGTGAATCAATATGTTAATAGTTGGTGACAGTGGATTTTCTGTTTCAGAAAGATCTGTTACCAAGAGTTGCTTCATAAGAGAGCACTCATGTCAACCATTTTCTCCATGTGTATTTTCTCTTTCCCAAATTTCTTCTAGGTGAATTCTCAGGTTATAGCCTTACTTGATGAGAACTTTTCCTGGACATCTACATAGGACCTAAGACTCTTGAGCCTTGGTGGGTCTTCAGAAATATAAAGACTGGTACTAAATAAGAAGTAAAATGCCACTTGAAGACTCACCCATTTTCAAACATGCTTCAACAAGTTGAATTTCAATCATTTTCCTTTTTGTAGATTGACAAGAACAAAGTAAAAAAATGAAATTAAAAAATATCTGTGGACATCAGAAAGAGTTCTAGGTCTACAGGGGATTGTTCTCCTGATGGGGACAGAAAGCTCTAAGTGATGCAAGGGGTAATGGCCTCAGGTGGCCTTGTGGATCTCCTTAGGGGTGCACCAAACTTAGCTCTACCCACAGGATCTGGAAAGTCATTGCCCTGTTGTCTTAAGAGAACTCAACTTCAGGTAGAAGTGAACTCATCACAGGCATGCACAGGGGAAACTGTCTTAAATTTTTTCCTTAAATAACATTGCGGAAAGGACTGAAGAAAATTGCATGACGTGTAAGCTCTACATACAGCTCCCCTACTTATTTTAAAATGATTAGATGTTATCCTTCTTTGGTATGAGGTGGGAATTTAATTTTCATTTCTATCTGCCATGAATATTTATTTTTAACATCTACTTATGGTGATATTTTAATTGTACAGAAATGTGATTTTATTTGTATGTTAATAAATAAAGTTGCCTGGGGGTCAGAGCTAATAGCAAGCCATAGCAGAAGCTGGGCGGTGGAGGTGCACGCCTTTAATTCCAGCACTTGGGAGCCAGAGCTAGGCAGATCTCTGTGTGTTCAAGGATACAGCCAGCATGGAGACACATGCCTTTAATCTCTGTACCAATCATAGAAGACCTGGAGGTCTGTATAGATGGGCAGTGATGATGAGGTCATGTGGTTGGGTTTACAACCAATGAGAAGGTAGAATATAAAGTCAATAAAAAGGACAAACACACAGGAAGTAGGTCTCTTGGCTGAAGAGGACAGCAGCAGCAGTGAAGGGTAAGGTTTTTAGCTCTTAGCTCTGACCTCTTGGGCTTTCATCTCTGCATTGGCTCTGTGTTTCTTATTTAACAAGACAGTTAAATCTACATCTACTAACTACCAAATCCTTGTGAAGGTTAATAGGAAGAATATGATAAGGATAATAAGGGTACCACTGGGCTGGAAATGTGTGATATATTTTCAAATACATATAAAATATATGATGTATAAAATTCATATGTATATATGTGTATTTGAAAATATATTTCTATATATTTATAAATAAAATGGTTCTTGTATTTCCACTGTTTCACCTGTGGTTAAAATTCACTATACACCACTGGCAGCTGTCTTCTTCCTGTGTTTCTCATTATTTATCATTTTACTACTCATTCCTTGGACTATTTGATATCATCACTATGTGATTATAATTTATAAGCTCAACAAGCATCCTTATAGTGGAATTAAGGGAAAATCTGTACATGAAACCTGGAAATCCAACTCTAGATAAAAAAATGTGAAACAAAATCCATGGAACACCCCCCCCCCCGCCCCCGGAGCTGAGGATGGAGCCCAGCGCTCTGCCACTGAGCTAAATCCCCAACCCCTCTTTGTTTGTTTGTTTTGTTTTGTTTGGGTTTCTTTGTGTAGTTTTGGTGCTTGTTCTGAATCTTACTCTTTAGACCAGTCTGGCCTTGAACTCACAGAGATACGCCTGGCTCTGCCTCCTCAGTGCTGGGATTAAAGGCATGTGCCACCACTGCCTGGTGGATCTCTCTCTCTCTCTCTCTCTCTCTCTCTCTCTCTCTCTCTCTCTCTCTCTCTCTCTCTCTCTCTCTCTCTCATATTTTCTACCACCTGCAACTCAATAAAACCTAGCCTCAATTTTTCTGGACAGTTAAAATATCAGTAACTGCTGTGCATCTGAGTTGAAGTCAAATTAGGTTTGAAGAAAGGTAAGTACACTTTCCCAAAGATTGGTAACAAATAGCCAATATATTTTACCACTGAAAGTCACCCAACAATTACTAGGAATTAGTTGTACCTGCCAGGTAAGTTCTGCAGTACATTCTGGTGGACAACACACTCTTCACCTGACCAAGATTTTAAATTCCTCTAGAAAGTTCAGTGGTTAACAGCACCCTTGAGTTTTCAAATGGTGAAGGACAAAGTAACTTCAAATCAAGAATAAGGATAAAATCCCTGTAGATATCCTTGCTGATTCAAAGAAATATGTTAAACTAACTTCTTCAGGTCTCATTGCAAGAGTGGGGTCTGGAAAAACTGGGGTCTACCTAGGGTTTCAGAGGATGAAAATAAATTGTTTCCCTTTCAAATGCAGAATTGGAATGGCGCAGACTGTATGAAAAACATCTCTCAGATTTAAAGAATGATTTTTAATTTTTTTTTTGTGTGTATCTGTGCACTTGAGTACAGGTGCTGGTGGAGGCCAGAAGGAGTCAGATCTCCTGGAGCTGGAGCTACCGGTAGTTGTGAGTCACCTGACCTGGGTGCTGGGTTCACGCCAGTCCTTTACAAAAGCAGTAAGTGCTCTTATCTTCCAAGTCACCTCTCCATCACCAATCCTCTCAGCTTTCTGAATGCTTTCCTCAGCTCACTAGACCACTCCCATTCTTGGGAGTTCTTTTTTGTGTTCTTCCCTAGTATTTATTAATCTACTTACATTAAGGTGACTGAAAAGGGAACTGCTGTGTAGGAGAATATTTTTTAGACACATTTTAAAATTCACATGTATAGTATTAGAAAAAAATTAAAGTCAGAGCTGCATGAATATGAGGTGTTTATTCTTAGACAAAGTATTTCTTTTCTATTCTGGCTATATATTTCTGATGATACCTATCCCCTGAGCATAGGAGCCTGTGCTATCCAAACCCATATCTGCAGCTCAGTCTCATAAGCACTGCTTCCCCGCCACTCGGGGCTTTCCGACTCTTTCTCTGACCTCCATGCTAACTTAGAAGATGTGACTTTTTTCTTTCATTTCTCCTTCTTCTGGCAATTTCAGAGTATTTTAGCTTGCTGGTCCTGTTGACCTCAGGGAGGAGTTACAAAATGATAAACTCTTCCTCTGCCCTGAAACTTGTAGGAACTGACCATGTACAATGTCATAATAAAATCAGATGTCAATGCAGAAAAATTCATTCACTCAATCACAGTGGTTAGTAGGCTTCTTAAATAGACAATATTTGACTTGGATTGGAAGAAAAGGCTGTGGTTTAAGAGCCAAAGATGAATGAGGAGAGGGGAGAGTAGTGCAAGTCAGAGCAGCAATGTATTAAAGAGTGAGGACAGAACATGACAGGCTTGGTGGACATCAGGATGGTCCCCCATAGAGGGAAGGTTGTGGAGACTGGTAGAACTGGAGTGTTACTCTATGACATTTGTATTTACAGGGACAGCTTCTCCATTCAGAGGCACATCATCTGTGTGTAAATACCAGATCCATCTTTAACAAACTATCCTACCTTCCAAATTTAAGCTACTGCACTCTTACCTCAAGCGTGAGCACAATACTATTACTCTCAGGTGGCATTCAAGAAGGTATAACCCAATTACACCAAGTATATGATATTCTTTGAATATGAGCAGCTCTTTCCCATGATGAGGATCTTTACTGTTTTTTTTTAAATATCTGACATACCTTCCCCCAGACCTTTAAAAGAAGAGCAGCTAACCATATTCCATCACAACACTGAAAGGAATTCATGATTCCACAGTAGAAGGTAGTATATTCTTCTATCACTTTGTGTTATTTAAATGGATTGTATCTTTCTCTATCATAGGCAGGGCAACTCATCTAAATGTCATTCCATGGCATCTTTCTCACCAAACACAGGTCTGACAAGTCATACATATTAAACCATTGATAGAATCAATGCACCGAGTTTTGATAGTTTTGGATGTACCCTGTGCCTTGGTTTCAATTTCTGTGATATAGGAATTGAAATATCACATACAATTGTTGGGGAAGTTGAATGAGGAAATTCTGTCTGGCATACAGTCTGACTACCTCATTTCTAGGGATAAGAAAATTCTGGTTATTGGGGTGCCTCATTTATATCTTATTTCTGAAAATTCAAGATATAACAAAGATACTATTTAGTTAAAATAATTTCCTTTTATACTATTTCTTTCCTTTTTTCTTTTCATAAAGTTGCCCAAGCTGACCATGAATTCTCAGGCTGAAGAAATTCCCCTGTCTTAGATTTCTGAGTAATGGGGATTACAGTTACATGTCAGTATGTTCCACTTAAAGGTGTATTGTCATTTGTGATCTTTAAACTTTGTGGATTTTTTCAGAAGACCACCCAGTGAACCCCTTTCTTTTCCTAACCCCATGTTCCACAACCATGTCTTCACATTGCCTTTCTTTTCTCCCCTAAAAATTGCCTGTAATTAAACCCCATGTTGTATTCTAGTTACTTTTATATAGTCACTTCATATAGTGTGACTATTTCAATAACTAATGAGAACAGGGGAAAGTGGCCTGAAGAACATGAGTTAATTCTTACCACATCTACATTTTAAAGCAACCTTCTTCACAAGAACATTAGTCATAAAATATATTGGAAGCTTTCTTTAAAACTCAAAAAATGGACCAGGACTTCATGATCATATTACAAATATGCCACCAGAAAGAAACTAATGCTTTATAACCCATTAATATACCTGTTTCAGAGATAGTTATCCAAAGCCTCCCAGCCTCATTTTATTGCTATAGAGAAGAATCTTGTGTTTATTTCAACATGGTAAGTTTATTTACCAGATCTACTCATTGGTACAGCTTCATCCACACAGCTGCTGTGTTCTTGCAGCACAGGGAATACAAGGTGATTTTGAGAGAATGTCTGTAAGTCTGCAGATAATTTTCCTGCTGTGCCTGCATGGCACTGCATGGCAATTGGGCCCGAAACCTGGTGAGGGAAGTTGGGATGAACACAGCACACACCAGTCAAGTTGCAAGCATCAGAGCTCGCTTTATTCTTTCTTCCCTATCTTATATATCCTTTCAGGAGGAAACAAACAAAATTGTTTATCAAGCGCTCAGGGTCAAGGAACGGTCAGCATGCCCCAGGAAGCCACAGCTGCCAAACCACAAGATATACCAAACAGCAAAACATCCGCAGAACAGCCAGACCTCAGCGCACTCAGAACAGGGGAGGTGGGGGCAATCTTAGAGGGGTCAGAGCCATTCTGATCCCAACATTTTCCTACACCTCATTTGATTGTACAGTCAATACTGCAAAGCCCTGTTTGGACCAATATGGACTAGATCATACACACACATTTTACAGATGTTACTGTTGCACTTGGTGGGTGAGAAAAGAACATGAGCACCCTTTAAGGACTTTCTTCTCTTGTGAAGTTTTCTCTGACAAGGAGAAAAAAGGTAAGGTGAGGTAGAGTAGAGGGGACTGTGAAAAATGTTTGAAATTATACATAATTTACAAATTCATCATTTAGAATCTCTCTTCCTGTTATATTTGCTTCTGACATTGAATTCAGCCACAGGTATTTAAGTCACCCTTTAGAGGCTCTCTCATTAGTACTTTTTTGACCACTGAACAGGGACCCTTGTTTGAAGGCCATCTGATATCAGAGCACTTTGGCATTCACCTCAGTCTTGATCTAAAGCACATATTAACCTCTGGGGCAAAATGCTACCACCAGGAGATTGGGCAATCACACCACAGTGACCACATTCCTTCTGTGGGGATTTTCCAGCTTCCCAGAACTGCAGAATCTACTCTTCATTGTGATTCTCCTCTCCCATATGACCATCCTCCTAGCAAATGCATCCATCATGGTGGCCATCAAGCTCAAGCACAACCTTCACACTCCCATGTACTTTTCCCTCTTTGCTCTGTCCTTTTAAGAAACTTGCGTCGGGCAGTGGTGGCGCACGCCTTTAATCCCAGCACTCGGGAGGCAGAGGCAGGCGGATCTCTGTGAGTTCGAGGCCAGCCTGGACTACCAAGTGAGTTCCAGGAAAAGGCGCAAAGCTACACAGAGAAACCCTGCTTCGACAAACAAAACAAAACAATAAAAAAGAAAAGAAAAGAAAAGAAACCTGCACCACTATGGTGATCCTACCACGAATGTTAGTGGACTTGCTATCAGAGAGCAAGGCTATATCTCTCCCTGAGTGTGCCACACAGATGTTTTTCATTTTTGGATTGGCTGCCAACAACTGTTTCATCTTGTCTGCCATGTCCTATGACCATTACACTGCCATCCACAATCCCCTGCCTTATCCCATTTTTATGACTAGAAAGATCTGCCTTCAGCTCATCATGGCCTCTGCTGTGCTTGGCTTCTCAGTTTCTCTGTGCATTGTCATCATAATATTCAACTTGTCCTTTTGAAACTCCAACGTCATTCAGCACTTTTTTTGTGACATTGCACCTGTGCTTGCCCTTGCCTGTAACTGCACTTTTCTTCAGAAAATGATTCTCCTTGCATCCACCATCTTTGTGTTGGTGGGCCGCTTTATTTTGATCATGGTTTCTTATGTCTTCATCGTGACAGTAGTTGTAAAGATGCCCTTTGCCAAGGGAAGGTATAAGACCTTTTCAACTTGCTCCTCCCATTTCACTGTAGTGTTCATACATTATGGGTTTGCTTGCTTTGTCTATCTGAGGCCCAAGAATGGTGACACATTCAGGGATGACACACTGCTAGCAGTGACATACACCGTTCTGATGCCTCTACTCAACCCTATCATTTACAGTCTAAGGGACAAAGACATGTAGACAGCTCTGAGGGAAATACTGGGTCATGTAATTAAGGGCTCCCCTCAAATGGTAAATAAAAGAGCTCAGAACATCTGAAAAGTCAATATGACTTTGTTAAATAAATGTGGAAAGGTGGAGTACTTTCAACAAAAATCACGACAGTGCATAAAACAATTGAAGTGTTGTTCAGTTGCATGATGGGTTTTATTCTCATACTTTTCTCACTACAAAACTAGTAATTAACCCTGAAAACGAACATATAAGTAACATTACACAGACTGAGCAATTTTGATTTATATATGTAGGAATATTTATGTATGTAAAAACAATTTATTTTTTAAAAAAGAGGCTATGCACTTGAAAGAGAGCAAGGAAGAGTATATGGAAGGGTTCAGAGGAAGGATGGGGTAGGGGAAATGACATAATTATATTATAATTGCAAAATAAAAGAAACAATTAAAAACTAGATGGGATTTTAAAATATCAGGATACTACTGTGTATTTAAATGTACATATATAGAGAGACAGCATATAGTAGGCATAACAAAACTTGTTTCAAAAAATCATTTCATAACATTTGCCTTTGTACAAGAAAAAAATGTTATAATGAACAGTAAAAAATAGAGAAAGAGAAATAGACAGAGACAGAGACAGAAAGAAAGGAAGTAGGAATAAAGTTACAATGGAAACAACATAGCACACCCACATGTTTAGAGTTGACCTGGAGAAATGACCACGATGAAGAAAAATAGCAAAGAATTTTAAAAATAGGGGAAGCGGGTTGTAAATTTTAAAAAATATAAAAAACTGATGAGAGGGGCTTAAAATGCCAAGCATTAATTGTTGTTTACTACATAAAGTAGACAACTAAACATATCTTGATATATGCAGAGTTCCATAACAGTAATAATTATTGCTGTATTATTATAACTTGACAGATTTCAAGGTGTCTTCTTACTATAGAAGTGTAGAAGGGTGAGAGTTGTTGCAAAGGATTTCAATTTACACAACCAGTTGATCAGCAGATGGTAGGCACTCATAGAGGCATGCACAAGTCAAATCCTTACACCCTATGGATATACTCTGATGGTGGCCTTTCTCAGGGCCTCCTTTACATCTCTGTTCCTCAGACTGTAGATGAGGGGGTTAAGCATGGGGATCACCACTGTGTAGAACACAGACACTATTTTGTTTTGTTCAGTAGAGTAATTGGACTTAGGCATCACATAAATGAAGGTGATGGTCCCATAGTAGACAGTGACTGCAGTGAGGTGGGATGTGCAGGTGGAGAAGGCCTTTTGGTGGCCGTCAGTGGAGTGCATCTTCAGGATGGTGATGAGGATGTAGGTGTAGGAAATAGCTATGACAAACACTGTGATCACAATAATAGATCCAGCAGAGATAGAGGGGATAATTCCAATAATGGAAACATCTGAGCAAGACAGTTTCAACACAGCAGGGAAGTCACAGAAAAAGTGATCTATCTGATTTGATCCACAGAAGGACAAACTCAACAGACAACTAGTAAACATCCATGAATTCACACATCCACCTATGTAGGAAACCCCAACTAAGAGGAAACAGATCCTGGGGGACATATTAGTGGCGTAGAGCAGGGGTGAGCAGATGGCCACATAGCGGTCATAAGCCATGACAGCTAAGAGGAAGCACTCAGCTGTCCCAAATGTCACTGCAATGCAGAATTGGGCTTCACAGGCAGCCACAGAGAGTACCGTTCCATATCCAAGGAATCCTGTAAGCATTATAGGTGTGATAGTTGTGGAAAACCCAATGTCCACAAAAGCCAGATGGCTAAGGAACAGATACATGGGAGTTTGGAGCTGGGGGCAGATTCTTATTAAAGTGATAATGCTGAAATTGCCTACTAAAGTAACAGCATATATTCCTAGAAATATCATAAAGAGGATGACACGTAGTGTGGAATTCTCTGTTAACCCCAAAAGAATGAATTCTGTCACGGTGGTGTGGTTTTGAGCCTCCATCTCCAGTGTGAAATGTCCCTGTTGAAGGAAATAAGAAATTCATTTCTTTAGGTTTTTTTTAAAATACTTACTATAATTTTCTTGTATTATTCCACAGATTCAATAGTAATCCCTTCCTTTAACCAAGTTATAAATATCTGTGGTTTGCAGAATTGGGGATTTTGTTCCTACCTCTTTGAATAAAATGGGACTAGTTAAGCCTCACCCTGCTATTTCAGTTTTCTTCTTCTTTTTATGTAATACTTATACAAAGCATCCTCAAACCTTGACTTCAGAGATCCTTCCCTCAAGGTCGAGGTCCATAATTTCAATGATTTCTTGAGAGTTTCCTCATGTGCCAATCAATTAGAAATCCTATAAACACTTCAAAGTTTGTCATTCCACACTCTTCTTCAACCCCTCCACCAATATTTTTATATGTATTTATTTTCACACATATGATTATTGTGCTTGCATGCATGTTGATATACTAGATGCTTACCTTGTGTCCATGGAGATCAGAAGAGGGAACTGAATTTCCTGGAAATAGAGTTATGGACAGTTGTGAGCCATCATGTGGGTGCTGGGCATTAAATTAAATTCAGGTCCACTGCAAGAACAGCTGGTGCTCTTAACCCATCTCTCCAAGCCCCCCACCCTGGTCAGCTCATTCATTCACAATCTCATGTCTGCAACTTGTCAGACCTCCCAGCCATCTTCCTCATATTGCACTCCATCTAGTTAAATCCTATTGCTTTTGTCTATAATTTATTTCCATTTTTTCTTTCTTCAGCTCTTTTTTCCATCCTCTATGTACCCACTTGCCTTAAGATTCTGGTCATTTTTATTCTGCATTCTGTCTGCTTATTTACCTTCACATTCATTTCTTCTTGCACTTTACAGTAATACAACGTAATGACCTCTTTCTAATAAAAAGCAGATAATGCCAAAATCTAATTCTTCTGATGCTTTTTTTTCAGATTTTCATGGTGATCTATAAGCTCATTGGCACAACACTCAGTATCCTATCTGACCTCTCCCTGCAGTTCACTGTTTCTCAGTATCTTCTCATGCAGTTCTCACACTAATGCAGATGCCTGTCATTATCCTAGGTGCTTAGCCTCAGCCTTCAAGATTATTTCCTTTACAAAGCCTTCTAGGTCTCATAAGGATGGATCTGATTCACTTTATTTGGAGACATATGCTTCTACAGATGTCTGAAATTCCACTGTATACATTGCACCATGGTTTATGATTTGCTTACCTTTCTTTCTCCTTAATTAAAACATATTACCATTAATAACTTTTCCCTTTGTCTTAAAAATACCCAGTGTTTAGGCAGAAAATATGCTAAAATTTTTGGATGAGTATATATATATATATATATATATATATATATATATATATATATATGTGTGTGTGTGTGTGTGTGTGTGTGTGTGTGTATAAGGGAGAGAGAGAGAGAGAGATCTTTTTCAGACAAGGTCTTACTATACATAGACTAGCCCTAGCTCATCTCAAACTTGTGATAATATGATAATCCTGCTTCAACATGAGATTACAGGCATGCATTCTGCCTTGTTTACATATATTTAAATAATCCCATGCTTAGTTATTTTCTTAAGGCAACAATTTGAAAACAGTGTATTTTGTGCTTCATGGTAAGTTCACCATTAAGATTTACAATAGTGAAAATACTAAGCAAATTGTTCCCTATTGCTCATTGATGGGTTGTGTTGTTAGTTGCATTTTGACTGAAGGTGTTAATATTTTTCATCTCTCCAAGCATGGTATAATATTCTCATAAGCATAATCATCTCCTTACAATATTATCATTTCTGAAGGAGTTAAACAATTATAAGATATAATGCCTTCAGTATTAAATGTCCTCTAAATGTATTATTAATTCTTTTAAGTTTTTTCAATTTCCTCAGAATAAATAAACATATAATCCATCTGTTGGTGCATCTAATCACCTGACTTGGTGAATGGGGAGGTTCAGTGAATCAACAGCCAAGGACCTACAACTTATTCACGATTGTCCACTGTCTCTTCTTTACTGGGTCTTCCTGTTTAAGTTACCAATATAACAGGTAGATTATTTCCTTTGATGTTAGCCCTATCATTAGGTGTTTTTCTTTTAACCTTATCAATTGTTCACCCTATGTTTAATGGTACGAATCTTCAACTTTCTGTATAAAACCATTGAGATGTTTGAAGCTGTCACACCTCTGTTGCTTTCCATTTTCTAAAAGAAAGCACCCACAGTTCCTTTTTCTATCATACCTGCAGCATGGTTCCCAGCTCCATGGAAGTCTTCTTCAGACTGAACATACTCAGGGCTGAAGAACAGACCAAGCACCCAGCCTTCCTGCTCTTTGCCTTTTGACTCAAGCAGAGTTCAAAGTGGCAACCTTGATCTCATTCTGACTCACACTAGTCATTCTGCACTTACTGCAGTTTTAGGTGGAAGCAGAGAAGGCAGAAACACAGGTCATCTATATTAAATTACACATGACACTTAAACTCTTTGGTACTCAACATATTTTTTAACTTGAACAATTGGAGAATTGACCCTAAAGTGCAGATTTGTTGTGAGATTAAAGGAAGTGATATCTGTGAAATACCAGAGGACCTGGTCACATATAGGGGTTAAGCATCTCTTTATTTAATAAAATGAAATGAAGTTTGGATAGTTTTACAATGATTTAGTGTTTTGATGACTGGAGTTCTGCTTTCAAAATGTCAGGTAGCTTTACCATAAATTGAAAAACAAGACAAGAGGTGCAGTACTTATGTGTCCTCAGTTCTGAATTCTGTTCTTTAAATGTATAATACATAGACTAATTTTTTGCTTCTCTTTTCCTCTCCATTGGACACTTAATATCTAGAATTCTCCACAGGATTTCATGTTTATCAGCCTAGATCGGGGATGCTGACCACTCAAATATCTTCTCCCTCAGAGGATCAGTCACTGTGGAGGGGAAATAGAGGGAATAGGGCAGTAAACCTTACCTAGTTGAAATCAGGCTGTTGCTTCTGATTTCCTCTCCTTGTCTCAGTTCCTGAAGTCCAGTAACAATAATGGTTGCCACACACCATCGATGCAGTACCCACATGCCTTAGGAATACTGCTCTATGCATGCCAGAAATCCACTGCACAGTGCCTCTTGGTGAGGTCATGGCTACCACAGATGTCAAGAGCTCAAAAGTGCTTCATAATTTTCAATTTATAGTTGTTTTTTAATAATCCATCCTAATAAAGTCCATCAATCTTTCATTTACCACTTAGAGTTAATATTGACACTAAAGTCACTGAAAATCCAAGAGGATTTTATGAAGTAGATGTATTTTATTTTTAGAGAGAGTTGGGTTCTGGACACTGCAATGTGAACCATTAATGCAATCCCTGGTCAAGTATCATAGCCACACACATGCAGAAAATATAAGGTTGAGTGTCTTTGTGTGCATTTCAAGAGAGGGGAAGAAAGGTTGTAATCGAACGAGGTAAACCTTCAGGGATTATTGCTGATTGCCTCTTAAGAGAAAGGTCTATGTGTTTCTTGGAAAGAAATAGCTTGTGGAACCAGGTGATTCATTAAGTCCTGGCTTATTCTCCCCAGGTGACACCCACATGCCATAGCATCCAGTGGAATTCTTTTGTTACTTGTTTACAGAAAGAGATAGCACGTGGCCTCCCAGAACAATATTTGACCTTGAAAGTAATAATTTGTCTGGTTAGTTTGGGGTATTGTGATAATATTACTCTCCATTTACAATAAGCTTTGAATCAAATTTAAAAGGAGTCTTGAGGTAGCAGGCTAGAATAGTAGTAAATTAAATTGGTACTTGGGTTCATTGCCCATTTTCCTGGAGAAATAGAAAAATCATTCTAGAGCTTTGTAGATATAAAACTGACATTTAGAAAAAGGTGTTTGAACTTCTTCCTCACTGTTGCTTAGTAGAAAAACTTAAGAATCTCCCCTGAGACATCTGAGTATCCATGGTTCATTAAGTCATGAATCAATAAAGCCTTTTGCACTCAGAAAAGATGATGACCCCAGTTTTACCCCTCACTTAAGATTTCTTCCCCTACCCAGAATCTTTTCTGACTCTGTAATTTAAGGATTTTTAAAAATCACTTCTTTAGGGAAAACATTGACATTTTTGTAGGAGTTACACTGAATCTGAAGTGTGCTCTACAGAATATGGCTATTTTAACAGTTTGAATTCGTCCAGCTCATGTATAGCAATGCCTGTTGCTGCATCAGTTATTAATCTCACATTCTTTCATTAATGCCTTACAGTTTTCAGTACAGAGACTGTTTACATCCTTCGCTGATTCTGTGATAGTTTTTTATGTCTGGAAATGTGGAAGTCACAAAACTAAAGTTTCATGATCCCATGGAGTCAAAATGCACCTCTGATGTTCCCATAGACTCTTAGAGGTGTTTATCAAAAGATAAGTGCCATTGTGGGAGAGTGCATGTTAGTGCATGATAGTCAGTGCCAGGAGTCTCTGAATCCACACTCCTCTGTAAAAACTATTCTGTTTCTCCAAGACTCACTCTTCTCATCTGTGAACAAGGCTCCCTTTTCTGATTTATAATGCCCTAACTCATAGATTATTGGGAAATTAAATGTAGAAGCCACATGATTTTAGAGACCAACTCCTTAGATATGAATGACCTCAATTATTCTTCATGAGTATATGGGCAGTCTACTTTCTGTGTTTCCCCAGGAAATTTTCCACAAAACAAAACAATAGTGCTACTTGCTTAGGTTATTGTGAGAAATAGGTAAATTCATATATGCAACTAAAATTTATCTTGACAGACAGAGGGCACAAATTATTGTTTGCTACATAAATAACACAAGGCAAAAATTTTGACATCATGCAGAAGTTGTATAGTAGCAATGGTTATTCCTATCACATTACTGACTTCAAGTGGCCCCACAAATGATATACGAGTGTATAAAGGTAAGAGTTTGTGCAGAGAAACAGGATTTAATATTAAACAATCAGTTAAGCACCATGTGATAGATACTAAGTGTGACATGGCTAAAGGTATTAATCCATTTCTTAAATTTGAAGTTCTATGAATATACTCTGACAGTTGCCTTCCTCAGAGCATCCTTCACATCTCTGTTCCTCAGACTATAGATGAGGGGGTTAAGCATAGGGATCACCACTGTGTAGAATACAGACAGCACCTTGTTCTGTTCAGTAGAGTAACTGGACTTGGGCATTACATAAATGAAGGTGATGGTCCCATAGTAGAGAGTGACTGCAGTGAGGTGGGATGTGCAGGTGGAGAAGGCCTTTTGGCGGCCGTCAGTGGAGTGCATCTTCAGGATGGTGATGAGGATGTAGATGTAGGAGACAGCAATGATAAGCACTGTCACCACAATAATGGAGCCAGAAGAGATAGAGGGGATGATTCCAATAACAGAGACATCTGAACAGGACAGTTTCAGCAAAGGAGAGAAGTCACAGAAAAAGTGATCTATCTGATTTGGTCCACAGAAGGACAGATTTAACAAACAGCCAGTAAATGTCCAACCATTCACGCAGCCACCAACATAGGAAGCTCCCAGCAGTAGAAAACAGAGTCTGGGGGACATGAGCATGGAGTAGAGGAGAGGTGAACAGATTGCTACATAGCGATCATAGGCCATGGCAGCCAGTAGGAAGCACTCAGCTGATCCAAATGACACTGTAATACAGAGCTGGGCTTCACAGGCAGCTATGGGTAGGGCCAGCCCATGTCCCAGGAGTTCCATCAGCATTATAACTGAGACTGAAGTTGAATATACAATGTCTACAAAAGCCAGATGGCTGAGGAATAGGTACATGGGTGTGTGCAACTGGGAAGAAATTCTTATCAACATGATGATGCTGATATTTCCTACTATAGTGACAATGTACATTCCTAGAAATATTAAAAAAAAGACTATGCACAGTGTAGGATCCTCTGTTAGTCCCAAAATGATTAGCTCTGTCACAATGGTGTGGTTTCCAGCCTTGTTCTTTTGTGTGAATTGTTCCTGTTGAGGAAAATGAAAAAAAAAATGTTTTTAAAATGTCCTGATTTTTCACACTGCTGATTTTTTTTTTATTTTCCTCATATTTATTCTTGGTTATCTTCTCTGCCTCACATGTAAATACTGCCTTCTTTGGAATTCTTGTTTTGTATTTTTCTTTGAATAAGATGAAAATGATGAACCTCATTTTCTGTCATTCATTATTTTTGCATGTACTATTCCTTAAATGTCACTACTCAACACTTGACTGTTAGGATCTCTCTTCAAAGGTCCAGGTTCTTAATTTCAATACCTATTTATTTTCATGATGCTCATTGTTTATTTGAAATCTCATCAATACCACTCACAATGGGTTCCCATACCAAAATAATCCTTTTCTTCAACCACTCCATCTATATTTCATATCTGAGTGCTGATACTATCCAGCATCTTCTCTCTGCAACTTGGGAAGCTTCCTTGCCTTTTTCTTATTGTACCACATATAATAAAAAGTAATTATAGACCATTTATTTCCCAATTTTATTACTTTGTTAACTGAAAAAGATGGCTATCACCTCAAAGGTCATAGAACTAGTTTTTTCTCTAGTCAATTGAGTGATCATGGCTCAGGAACATGGAGTCAGTTTGCCACAACTACCATTATCCTATGTGATAACAGTTTTTATAAGGCTTTTGTAGTTACAGGACAAAAGAAAGCCATAACTCAAGTTACTTTACAACTATATTTGTGGAATTATCAGGTAAGTAGATTATAGCAATAGTGGGGAAATCTTTTGTAGTTACAGGACAAAAGAAAGCCATAACTCAAGTTACTTTACAACTATATTTGTGGAATTATCAGGTAAGTAGATTATAGCAATAGTGGGGAAATCTCTGTTATAGGTCTCATATCCTGTCAGATTACACCCTTAGCTTTGGTGTTGGTAGAGGCTGGAAGCCTAAGAATACATTCCAAAAGACTTCATATAATAGTCACAAGTTGAGCAATGAATGATTATTTATAAATGGGTATAGGATAGCCCAAGAATATTAAATGTAAACTTTTTTTCCAGTTCACCTCCTCATCTCTTGTTTGTTACCTCTGCTGTCAAGGGTCTGATCATTTTTCTTTTGTATTTTGTTACATTTGCCTCACTTCTTTCATTATTTTTCTTTTATGTTTCACAATAATATAAAATGGTGACCTCTTATTCATTAAATTCTTTGAGTAACTTCTCAAATCTTCATGATATAACATAACCTCATAAAACAATGCACATCACATATATCCTTGAATATGATCTTGTCTCTCAGGGTGTTTTTGCCCACTACTGACATCAAACCAGCTGTTTTTCATTTTCAGGTGATTTATCCTCATCTTACAACATTATTTTCTCTTCAAAGCCTACTCTGACTCCTAGGATAGATCTTTTTTTTGTTCTGTAGATGTCTCCACTCCCAGTGAGGACACTGGCCTTTTGTTGATGGTCTTTTGGTCCCTCCTTCTTTCTCTTCTTCCCTATACACACTTAAGTTCCTGACCTCTAGCCTGGCATTTATTCTTGTCACCATAGGTCAGGGGCTCTCACCACTCTAATATCCTCTCTCATTACTGGATCAGTCACTTGAGATGGTAAATATAGAATATAAGACTAGGAACATAATCCAATCCTAGTATGAGGCTTTTTCTCCAGATTTCTTTTTTCATATTCTCAGCTCTCAAGGTTAGCAGTGGTTCTGGCTGTGTTAGACCCATATTTTCTTGGGTACCCAGGTCCAACTAGTATAACTATATCGGGGAAACCACGGGCTTTTTTTGCTCACCTTCTTATACCAATGAAAATCCATCTTGAATAAACCCATGACTATTGCACTTACCATTTAGAAATAGAGTTTTGATACTGAATTCCAGTAGGGACTTTAGGAAGATGTGTTCCATTTACTTTTATAAATAGTTGGAGGATGAATACAATGTGAACTATTGAATAATCTCACTGGCCAACGATACACATGCAGTGGGGATTATGATGGATGTCTGACCATGATGGGAGAGAAAAAAGGCTCCCAGCAATCATGGTGAACCCTTGGGGATATTCCTGCCTGTCCCTTTGAGAAGTGGGTCTCTAGAATTTTTTTTTTGTACAGAAATGATTTCTGGAACCAGGTGACTCATTAAGGCCTGGCTGGCTCTCTCTAGGGGGGCATCTACATGCTATGGTGTTCTTTGGAATTCTTCTTCATTGTTTACCGAAAGCCAGTGAAATGATTTGTGTTCTCCCAGAAGAATACAGTACATTCATAAAAAATTACTTATTTTATTAGTTGATGCTAGCTAGTGTGGGGATGTAAGAGAACTTATCAGTTAAACTTTAAATCAAATTGAAAATCTCTGTTCAAAATGAAAGGTAAAATAGTATATAATGAATATTGTTCATTTTCCTGAAGAAATGTTAAGATGATGATAGAATTCTGTATATAAGATTCACTATTTTTTAGGTATCTTGAGCCTATTTCTTCTTGAGCCTATTTTGCAACAATATAGGAAGGCCTTCTGTGGCAGCTGAGTATCCACATTACATGGCAGGCAATAAGCTGAGTGCATTAAATATTTAACTCAATCCATCTAAATACTCTGTATTCCTTTGTGTTTTAAGAATTTAATGTAGGCATACATCATTTCTACAAATCTTTGACAAATACCAGAATGCAGAGCATCTAAAAGTGATTTATTGTGTTGCACATAGCTATCATTGTCTATCCTCTTATTCTACACCATGCACTTTTTTTATATCTCTTCTAGGATCATTTGTTCACATGTACATTCTTCAACACAAAGCCATCAAAGTATTTTTCTTTTCCTACAGATCAAATTAAGGCCTCACTGTGGATCTTGAAATGACCCTGTAAGGCACCTCCAACTTCTGTCAAGTACAATATAAGACCTACTGCCTGCGTGAGTAAAGGTACTTGTAACCATAGAGGCAGACCTAAAGACTTTAGTTTCATCTCAATAATTCACTAAAACTATGAGATGATACATTTTAAGCATCTCCCACCATACATTGTCAGTTCTGATTGTCCAAAGACTTCTCAGTCTTCCATTTAGGAGCATTCCCATGGACCCTAAGGAAATGTAACAGACTCATTATCTCTGCGGAGTACAACCTCCGTGTGTGTGTGTGTGTGTGTGTGTGTGTGTGTGTGTGTGTGTGTGTGTATGCATACATGCATATAGCATGTATATTAAAGTAAGCATGCATTCTTATTCACTCATGTTGTCCTCCAGCATTTGCAGGTTTCAGGTCTTATGTTTGGGACTTTGAATCATTTTAACTTGATTTTTGTACAGGGTGAAAATTGGGTTACTTTCTTCTTTTGTGGAAACCCAATTCATCCAGCATGATTTGTTGAAAGAAGATTGCTTTTGTCAGTTTATTTTTTGAGGCTTTTGTCAAAATTGAATGGTAATAGCTGTGCACATTTGTTTCTGTGTTCTCCATTTTATCACATTGGTCTATAAGTCTGTTTCTGTGCCAGCACAATACTGGTACTATGACCCTGTCATATAATTTAAAATCAAGTACAGTGATACCACCCAGATTTCTCTTTCTGCTCAGGATTATGTAGGCTTTTGTTCATCTTCTTAATCTTTAGCATTGTTTTTCCTATATCTGAAAAATATCTTGGGAAATTATGCTGACTCTGTAGATTACTTTTAGCAACAAAAGCTAATTTTGCAGTATTAATTCTTTTGATCTTCAAGTGTCTTCTTTTAATTATGTCAGTGTTTTAACATTTCATTACGTAGGTCTTTGAATACTTTAATTAGGTTTGTTTTGGAGTGTTTTTCCTTATTTTTCCTAAGTTCTTTATCCATTAGCTCATGATTGATATATAGAAAGGCTACTGAATTTTCAATGTTGATTTTTGTATCTTAGCTCATTTCTGAGGCTATGTATTTAAAATATACATATGTTGGAGTAGGTGATTCAAACATTTTATAAGAAGTTTGAATCAAGTTAATTTTCTATCCTTTTAAATATTTTCTCAGTTCCTAATCATGAACACTTTTAAAGACCTTTACTTTAGTGTTTCTTTTTATTTATTTTTTTCTAACCTTAAGGGTTAACCTCTAATTATTGGTACAGTTGTGAGAACAATTACTATAAGGTCTATAAACTTCCAAAAGTATAGCATTAGTCTAGATAATATTTCCTGAATATCCTTAGCAGTTAATAGGTATGGTTTGGAAAATTATTCAAGAAATTTTCCCCAAAGTGCTAGAGAATGGGTTGGGAAATAGCTCAGTGGATGGATTCCTTGTGGGGAAAGTAGAGGGATATGAATTGGAAGTTGCAGCCCCTGTGTCAGGTCAGGTTCAGCTGTGCACATGGATATCCCCAGCACTTGTTAGGGTGAACTAAGACAGGAGGATCCCAGGGCCAGAAACCTCAGCTAAACAAGAGCTTCAGGTTTAGTGGCTGTACAAAAACAGACATGAAGAGCCATGGATTAGAATAGAGGACCCAGTTATAAATCTATACAGCTCAGCATAACTTTTAATAAAGATATTAAAAGTATATATTTTAGAAAAGACAGGCTCTTTAACAAGTGGTGCTGGCCTAATTGGATTTCCACATAATGAAGAATGAAGCTAGATCGATATCTCTTACCCCCACTAAAGTTAATTCATAATGGATCAAAAACCTTAATGTAAATCTGAAACTTCATATGGTGATATTTTATTTGTAATGAAATGTGATTTTATTTGTACATTAATAAATAAAGTGCCTGGGGATTAGAGCTAATAGTAAGCAATAGCAGAAGCTGGGCAGTAGTGGCACACACCTTTAATCTGATCACATGACAGGTAGATCTCTGTGTGTTCAAGGATACAGCCAGCATGGAGACACATGCCTTTAATCTCAATACCAACCATAGAGACCTAGAGGTCTGTATAGACAGGCAGTGACAAGGAGGTCATGTGGTTGAATTTACAACCAGTATGAAGGCAGAACAGAAAGTCAAGAAAAAGACAGACACACAGGAAGTAGGCCTCTTTCTGAGGGGAAGGACAACAGCAGCAGGAAGGGTAAGAAGGCGGTTTTAAGTCTCGGCTCTTAGCTACTGCTCTGACCTCTTGGGCTTTTAACTCTGTATTTGGCTCTGTGTTTCTAATTTAATAAGACTATTACATCTACATCTTCAAAATGGTTAGAAGACATAAGTAAAACATTTTAAGATATAGGGATAGGATATAAGGGCAATCTGTGCTGTAACATCTGTCACTCCAGAGCTCACCAAGGTTGATTCTACTGATCTGTCTAGCTAACAGGTGTTGCCTTCCTCCATCACCAGTCCATGTTCATGCTTCCAAAGCTGTTCAGTGAGAGGATGACCTCCCCAATAGAGCATTCTTTAGTCAAGGATACATGTGTAGCTGCATTTCCCTGCTAGAACCTTCAAAAGCAAGTCCTCAAGATAAAGACATAGGAATCTCAATAACTGACCAATAGGATTAAGGGAAATCTAAAGCTTCTGCTTAGCAGAGGAATTGACATCAGAGCCAAGAGATAGCCCACATAACTAAAAAAAAATCAATAGTGTGGTGACTGCATGTTAGAGAGTGAATTTTATCCAGAATTTATAGAGAACTGTAAATTTTAAATAATAAAAGTAAAATGTATTACCAGACAGTGGAAGTGTATCCTTTTAATCCCAGTACTCAGGAAGCAGAGGCAGAGAGATCTCTGTAAACTCAAGGCCAGCCTGTTCTACAGAGATAGCTTCAGGACAGCCAAGAAAACACAAAGAAATCCTGTCTCAAAAGGCAATAAATTGTGGGAGCCCACAACTGACTCAATTTCCCAGTTTGAATCTGAAGTCTATTCTGAGTCAATAGAGTTCAAGCTTGCTTGCTCCAGGGCTGTGAGAAAATCCTGATTAGTCCCCAGAGTCTCCTTGAAGGGCTGTGAAAATGTCCTGATTAACCCATGGGAAGGAACATACTATCTAGCTAGACACAGGCTGCTCATGCCAGCCAGAGGTACATCATATTACCTACCAACTCCCTTGGGTATACACTCAAAGCCTTTATATTAATATAATGGGGGCCTTTGGAGTCCAGTCCCAAGATCCCTTTCAGAGTTCAGGTCAGATGATGCACTGTAGTGAAGGTAATTTAGGATATTTCTAATCTGAGGGTTTACAGAAAAAAAGCTCACATGTGTGTGCTGTTCCAGTCATGTCTCTCCTATTATTCTAATTTTCTTGTCCTAATTGTATATCTGTCTTAGCTCCGATTCTCTGTTCTAATCCTCCTTCTTCTCTTCATCTATCCTAAAAATTCTATTTTTTTAAGGAGGCTTGAAGCAACAAAAAATTTACAAGAGTTACCTCTCATTGGTCAAAAGCACATCCCTAAGGTAAGCAACAAGGAGCTGAGCCACTACCTTGGCAACACAAGGTTTCAAGGTTTAAAGAGTAAGACTGATCAGAGCCCAGTGGTGTAGTGCCTGGTTAGATAAACTTGAGACATAGGTCCTTTATAGGCTAGACTTGGCAAGTAAGAGTTGGTATGTGTAGCGTGAATCTTAAAAAGTTCTTATTAATAAAAACAAACCTGAGGCCAATTATTGGGGTGAATACTGGAAGATCAGAGAAACAGAACAAGCCACAGTTACCTACCTCACCAATTCCTTAGCTGATCCTGTTTCCTCAGACCGGAAGCTTCAGAGTCCTCATCCAGAATGAAACTCAGCTGAACTTTGCTGCTCAAAGCCTAAAAGCTTAACCAGCCAAATGCTTCTAGTTTCTGGTCCTCATGCCTTATATACCTTTCTGCTTTCTACCACCACTCCCTGGGATTAAAGGCTTGTTCTCTGGGATTAAAGGTATGAGTCACCATGCTTGGCTGTATCCTTGAACACATGGATTTCTGCCTCTGGAATGCTACGATTAAAGGCATGTGCTACCACTGCCTATCCTCTACATTCAATATTGTGGCTATTCTGTCTCTGACCCAGATAAGTTTATTAGCGTGCACAATATTTTGGGGAACACAATACCACCACAGGCATGACTTTTTTAGGTTGTTTGTGTTAATAACCTTGGTTAGACACCTGCACTATCACTCTAGCTTGTCATAAGTCTTCTGAAGGACTTTGAACCAAACAAGGTGAAACACCTGCAATTTTGCTCATGAATAAAATCTGTGAAAGTTCTGCCTGTAATCTCTTCCAAGGACACTTCATTTGGAGTGTTTGCCCTGTCAGTAAGCCAAGGATGGAGAACAGACCTCTAAGTGTCTAACAGTCACATAGATTAAACAGGTCTAGTTATGAAGCATATTTTAGTATGTTTCTATTAATCAAAAATTATACAGCTAAATCATCTTTCTGACCATCCACAAATATGTGTCTGTCAGGGACAAGGACAGAATCTCTAGTTAGTGGAAAAATACAGACCCCCCAATAAGACAGGGAACTAGATCAGCTTACAGTCAGGTTGCCTAGCAACAGGACATTGAGTCAGAGCCCTTGACCCTGTCACCCTGTAAACATCCTATACAAACATCCCGTTAGCTTGCCCCCACCTTATGCAGATGACAGCTTCTTGCTCCCCCCACCCTGCGGAACTATATAAAACTTTCTGGAAGAGAAATAAAGGACACCTTGATCAGAATCTAGACTTGGTGTCTTTTCCTTTGTATCTCCTGTCCCTACATTCCCTCTTTAGGGTGGTCGAGAACCCGTTGAAGCCCTGCAGGCAGGGCATGTGTCCATAAGATTAAGATATAATTGTGAGATTACATGTACAATTACATGAAAATGCATGATAAATGGGGTGATGTCATGGCTGTTCTGCACAAGTCAAATTGCAGATAACAGCAACCAGTTTTTCAGAGCCCATGGCCCTGCAAGCCCTGCAGGCCCTGCCAGACAGGGTTCTTCCATCAGATAAAATTTCATCCGATGGACTAGCATCTGAATTATCAATTACTATAAGCTGTAATTGTGTCACGGCTCATAGTAGCTCATGACAACTACAATTGCTCTTGACATTAACATACTGGAAAGACACTTGGATATCCATGTTAATGCTGTACTAATCCCAATAGTGAGGCCATAGTGTGGTGATATTTTATTTGTGCTGAAATGTGATGACATTTTATTTGTATGTTAATAAATAAAGTTTGCCTGGAGATCAGAGAAAATAGCAAGCCATTAACACAAAAGTCAGGCAGTGATAGCACACACCCTTAATCTGATCACTTGGCAGACAGGGTCTCTGTGTATTCAAGGTCATACTAGGGAAGAAAGTCAAACATGGCGACATGTGCCTTTAATCCCAGTACCAATCATAGGGATCTCGAGGTCTGTACAGACAGGCAGTGACAAGGAAGTGAAGTAGCTAGGTTAAGAGCCAATGAGAGAGCAGAAAAGCAAGGCAATAAAGGCACAGGTTAACAGGAAGTAGCTCCCGTTTTGGAAGCTACAGAGCTGATAAGGTAAGGTGGTTGTTGGCTCTCACTATTTCCCTGGTTTCTAAGGCTTTCACCCTTATATTTGTCTCCATGTTCTTTATTTAATAAAACCACTTTAGAAATTCATCTACACAGGAGAACTAACCAAGATGTTTATCAGTGTTAGGATCCTGCCCTTATTTCTGCACATGCACAGCTCAGGGTCTTGCATCTTACAACATCAAGGGGTACTGGTGACTACATACACATGGCATGGTCATGCAATCTGCACCTTAAAAACTCCACCCTCTCTCTTTGCTCTCTCTCTGCTCCCTGCTCTGCTCTGCTCCTGTTATCTTTCTCTCTCTCCAGGCCTGGCTCTTCTCTCTCCTATCCCCTCCCTCCTTCCAAGAAAGCTCTCTGTAACTCTGGTAATTGTGGCTGTGGCTCATGACTTCTCAACTGGTAAGCAGCACCACCAGCAGTGCTGATTATCATCCTTTCAATTAGCAGTTGAACATGACAAAGAGAAATTGGAATATAATATAATATAATTAATATAATGTAATATAATATAATATAAACAGTGGAACCTTGTTCAGCCATTAAGAAACTTTAACATCCACAAGAAATGGATAGAACTAGAATTCATTAAGAAAAATTTTATATTTTCACTCTCATATAGGACCTAGATTTAAAATTCTCAGCATGTGTAATGAATCTAGAAAGGGGATCATGGAAAGAGAAGATGAAAGAGGAAATGTAGTTCATGGCCCAGGCTGGCTGAAGACTCCACAGGTCCTCCCTGTGGAGGCCCTACCATACTGCAAGGGTAGGGTGGGTAGACACCATTAGGAGGAGCAAATATATGGTGGAGAAATGAGAGAGAAAGAGAGGCAGACCTGTTCATGTGCTATGGAAAGAGACAGACCTGGAAAAGTAAATGTGGTGAGGAACAGACTGATGAGGGTGGCCTGTTTGCCACCCAGGACCACAATGACATCTGAGCTCAGGCTGCTGTCAAGGGCCATGTCTGGGTCTATGGTCTTACCTCAGCTGAAGTCTGTGTTGACATCCATGGCTCATGTTGCCACCAAAGTCCACACAAATGCCCAGCGTCTGAGCTTCCACTTGTGGCCATGTTGGTGTCCAAGGGCCATGCTGCTGAGGCCCCTCTGAGTTGAGTGGCCTAGACTGTCACTAGGAGCCATGACAACATCTATTCCTGACCTGCTGCCAAGGATCTTGTCTAGATCAGTGACCCTACACCAGCCAGGGTCTGTGTTGATATCTGTAGCTTCAGTTACCACAAGTGGATGCCTGTGGTATGGACAGGTACCTGAGTCCATATTGGTGCCCAAGAACCATGTTGCTGCCTGGCCGATTTGGGTGGGCTGTGCTGCCACCTAGGGCCATGGTGATATCCATGACTGAGCTGCTGCTGAGGGCCATGTCTGGGTCTATGTCCCTATCATATCCAGGGTCTATGTTGATCTCCATAGCTTCAATTACCACTGAAGGCTGTGGAGATGCCCAGGGTCTGGTCAGCCACCTGAGACCATGTTGGTGTCCTAGGGCCATGCTGCCACTAGAGCCATACTGATCTGGGTGCCAGTGCTGCTACTGGGGCTGTGGTAACATCCAGATCCAAGCTGCTGCCAAATCAATGCCTGTATCTTGGATCCTGATACAGCTAGGGTCTGTGTTGATCTCTGTGGCCCATGTTACCATAGGGGTCCATAGGAACCATGCATGTTGAAATCTGAGAGCTGTGCTGAGCTGGTACCTCCTTTTCCTGGCCCTGGGAGAGCTGGGCCTGGCCCTCACTGGCCAGTGCAGCAAAAGAGCTGGCCCTGCCCCTCATGAGACAACTGGTCCCACACACAGGAGAGATGGTCCGACCCTCACTTCTGGTGTGGAAGACCTGTAGCCTGGTGGCATGGATGTAGAAGAGCTGGCTTTGTCCCTCACCTGTGGGGGCAGTCCCAGTGGCCTAGACTGAACAAATCAGTTACTACTACTATATGCATGTGTGTGAAAATGCATAATGAAACCCATTGCTTTGTATGCTAACTATAAAAAGTAAAAAATGAGGGCATCGGGTAAAACAGAATTTGTGTCTAATAATGTAAATTGTATGTCAAATAATATTGGCTTTGTTTAGAGAGATATTTATTTTGAATTCATGCTGTGAAACATTTTGACTTATATTTCTATTTCTTGGTCTACATTTAAAAGAAACGATGATGTAGTGAAGCACTGGGAACAGTATAGCTGAATAGTTATAAAAATTTTTATATGAATCACTTTAAAGCACGAAGGAAATTAACATATTCATGGCATTATCTCAAAAACATTCATAATTAAAATAGTTCAGAACAATCTAAAAATAACATCACACGTTGGACATATGAAATTTAGGAACAAGGAAGGAACTTTTGGTTCATCTAAAATGGAGCATTAGCTTAGACATAATGCTGGCTTTGGAAAGAAGTGTCTTTAATAACTGCTTTGCTGTTAAACTTAGGAGCCCAGTGTTTGGAGTAAAAACATACATACAAAAACATTAATACTGAATTAGAATGTAGAATATTGTCACAGAGAGGCAAATATTGCATTTCTACATGTAGCACTTGAAGGCATAACTACAATTACACAATGATGATCAGGACAGTAGTTCCAAGCACCTGCTTCTCAGAGATGTCACTGATGATCAGTCTAGCCCATGCTAATTACAGTTATCCAAAACCAATTGGATCATTGCAGTTGTAATACTGTTTGTTAATAATGAAGAGAATGAAGCCTTGGGATTTTATGGAATATCACAGCCAGCACAATATATATGAAAACACAGACACACCCAATTTTCTCACCTCATTGGATTTTCTTCACAGTATTTTCAATGGTATGCTAATAAAGATGAGTGTGTCTAGTGGTCAGATACTTATGGTCTTACTTCAAAAATGGTCTCGAGTCCTACATAAGGAAGCCCTGCTATGGGAAAATGATTCCTAGAGCTTGTTCTGATAATATTTGATGATCAGGTAACATTCAATCTTTCTTTTATATTGATACATAAATGTCCCAAGTGGACAGACTCCAACACCAATTGGAGGAAGAGGTGAGTGGCTAGTCTCCTGGCTGGACAACCCTACTCTCTTGGCCCAAGGCTCTGGGACACATTCTGAGCTCCTCTTCCATGCATCACAGCCCCAGCAGACAGTCAGCAGTCCTACCATCCCTCATGGAACCAGAGGCCACCAGAGGCACAGACTCCACCAACACTGATTGGAGAAAGAACCCCAGCAGCTGATCAGCAAACTTACCATCCCCCAGGACATCAAAGGCCACTGGAGGCACATTATCTGCACTAATTGGAGAAAGAGCAGCCCAGAGACACAGGCACCACCTGCACCAACTGGAGGAAGAATCATCATCTGTACCTACAGTTACCTCAACCCAATTGTGTAGACTGAAGTGTAAGAATACATTCAACAACATAAAGAGCAATACAGCAACACCAGAACCGAATCATTCTACAACAGCAAGTCCTGAACATCCCAACATAGAAGAAGCAGAAGAAAATGACCTTCATAAAATAACTTTGTGAAGATGATAGATGCCATTAAAGAGAAAAAGAAAAAATGCCTTAAAGAAATGGAGGAAAAAACAAACAAAAAATTGTAAGACATCAATAAATCACTTAAAGAAAGCCAAGAAAAAAAAACAATCTAACAGGTGAAGGAAACAGTTCAAGACTTGAAAATTGAAAGAGAGGCAATAAAGGAAACACAAACCAAGGAAATTCTTGAAATGGAAAATTGGGGTAAATGAACTGAAAGTACAGATACAAGCATAACCAACAGAACACAAGAGATAGAAGAGAGAATCTCAGGCATTGAAGATACATTAGAGGAAATAGGTTGGTCAAAGAAAATGTTAAATTGAACAAATTCTTAACACAAAACATCCAGGAAATCTTGGGCACAATGAAAAAAAAACCAACCTTAAGAATAATGATAGAAGAAGGAGAAGAATTCCAGCTCAAAAGCACAGAAAATATATTCAACAAAATCATAGAAGAAAACCTTCCTAGCCTAAAGAAGGACATGCCCATAAAGGTACAAGGAGAATACAAAAAAAAAAATGGAATAACCTCCTGTGTTTTATCAGATCACCATGGCTTAAAGTTAGATTTCAACAGCAACAAAATTTACAGAAAGCCTACAATCTCATGGAAATATGAATAATGTTCAACTGAATCACCAATGGGTCAAGGAAGAAATAAAGAAATTAAAGCCTCCCAAAATTCAAAGAAAGTGAATGCACAATATACCCAAACTTATGAGACACTATGAAAGCACTGCTAAGAGGAAAATTCACAGCACTAAATGCCCATATAAAAAAGTTGTTCTACAATTTCTAACCTCATACTAGCAACTTAACAGCACACCTGAAAGCTCTAGAACAAAAGGAAGCAAACTCACTCATGAGGAATAAACACCAGGAAATAATCAAATTGAGGACTGAAATCAATATAATAGAAACAAGAAGAAAAATAAAAAGAATAAATGAAATGAAGAGTTGGTTCTTATGAGAAAATCAATAAGACAGACAAACCCTTAACCAAACTAACCACAAGGCAGAGAACACCCAAATTAACAAAATCAGAATTGAAAAGGGAGACATAGTAATAGACAATGAGGAAATCCAGAGAATCATCAGGTCATACTTCAAAAACCTGTACTCCACAAAAATTGGAAAATCTAAAAGAAATGGACAATTTTTGGATAGGTACAACATACCAAAATTAAATCAAGACCAGATATATAGTTTAAACAGATCCATAACCCTTAAGGAAATAGAAACAATCTTTAAAAGTCTCCCAAGGGAAAAAAAAGTTGAGGACCAGATGATTTCAGTGCAGAATTCCACCAGAATATCAAAGAAGAAAATTCTCAATAGAAGAAATTCAAATGGCTGAAAGATATTTAAGGAATTGTTAAGTATTCTTAGTAACCAGGGAAATTCAAATCAAAATGACTCTGAGATACCATCTTACACCTGTCAGAATGACTAAGATCAAAAACACTGATAACAGTGGTGAAAGTGGGGTGTTGAGATCTCCCACTATTAATGTGTGGGGTTTTATATGTGGTTTAAGCTTTAGTAATGTTTGTTTTACATAAGTGGGTGCCCTTGTGTTTGGGGCATAAATGTTCAGAATTGAAACTTCATCTTGGTGGATCTTTCCTGTGATGAATATGTAATGTCCTTCTTTATCTCTTTTGATTGATTTTAGTTTGAAGTCTATTTTGTTGGATATCAGGATGGCTACCCCTGCTTGTTTCTTAAGACCATTTGATTGGAAAGTCTTTTCCCAGCCTTTTATTCTTAGGTAGTGTCTGTCTTTGAATTTGAGATGTGTTTCTTGTATGCAGCAGAAAGTTGGGTTCTGCTTTCGTATCCATTCTGTAAGTCTATGTCTTTTTATAGGTGAATTAAGTCCGTTGATATTAAGGGATATTAACGACCAGTGATTGTTCATCCCTGTTATTTTTGGTGGTAGTGTGTGTGTACTTCTCCTCTTTGGGGTTTACTGTTGTGGCTTTATCTATTGCCTGTGTTTTCGAGTGTGTATCTGACTTCCTTCGGTTGGAATTTTCCTTCTAGTCCTTTCTGTAGGGCTGGGTTTGTGGATAGGCATTGTTTAAATCTGGCTTTGTCTTCGAATGTCATGTTCCTTCCGTCTATGATGATTGAAAGTTTTGCTGGGTATATTAGTCTGGGCTGACATCCATGGTTTCTTAGTGTCTGCATTACATCTGTCCAGGTCCTTCTGGCTTTCAAAGTCTCCATTGAGAAATCAGGTGTTATTCTGATGGGTTTACCTTTATAGGTCACTTGGCCTTTTTCCTTGGCTGCTCTTAATATTCTTTCTTTATTCTGTACATTTAGTTGTTTAATTATTATGTGTCGAGGGGACTTTTTTTGGGGGTCTAGTCTGTTTGGAGTTCTATAGGCTTCTTGTATCTTCATAGGCATTTCCTTCTTTAAGTTGGGAAAGTTTTCTTCTATAATTTTGTTGAATATATTTTCTGTGCCTTTGAGTTGGTATTCTTCACCTTCTTCTATCCCTATAATTCATAGGTTTGGTCTTTTCATGGTGTCCCAGATTTCTTGGACATTTTGGTTCATGACTTTGTTGGCTTTAGTGTTTCCTTCGACTGATGAAACTATTTCTTCTACTGTATCTTCAATGCCAGAAATCCTCTCTTCCACCTCTTGCATTCTGTTGGTTATACTTGCATCCGAAGTTCCTGATCTTTTACTCAGGTTTTCTATTTCCAGCATTCCCTCTGTTTGTGTCTTCTTTATTTTTTCAATTTCCCTTTTCAGTTCTTGGACTGTTTCCTTTGTTTGTTTCATTGCTTTTTCATGATTTTCTTTCAGTGCTTTATTGTTTTCTTCCAGGACTTTAATGTTTTCTTCCAGGACTTTATTGTTTTCTTGGAGGGCTTTATTGTTTTCTTCTAATTTGTTTGCCCTTTCCTCTAGTTGTTTACAGCGTTCTTCCAATTTTCTTGTCTTTTCCTCTACACAAGCCTCTACTTTCTTCATGAAGTTACTCATAAGGCTATTTTCTTCTGCTTCTTCCAATTTTTGGTGTTCAGGTCTAGATGTTGGAGGCCGGCTAGGTTCTGGTGATGCTGTATTGCTCTTCATTTTGCTGTTTGCACTTCTGCCTTGACGTCTGCCCATCTCCTTGTGGTTCCTTCTTCGTCTTATCAGTGTACTTGTTTCAGAAAGAGCTGACAGATTCAGGAAGACTCTCTCTCTTGTCCAAAAGGGGGTTCTCTGGTCCAACTCTCTGATCCAGAAGGGAAGTCGGGGGCAGGCTCTGGTCCAGAATGGCAATTGGGGGCAGGCTGGGAGCTGGGGGCCGGTCTCTAAGTCTCAGGAAGTGTCTGGAGTCTCGGGCAGATGGACTTGGGGGCAGGGCGCGGAGATTGCAGGGGCTGCTGGGGGGCTTGGAAAAGGGGATCCCTCCCGGTGGGGCTAGAAGGGGAGCTATCCGGTGGCCAGACAAGTTGGGCAGGTCTTCCCGGAGTGGCTGGTACCCAGGGATGGGGTCCGGGTTGGACCCTGGTACTCACCTCTGGACCAGAAGGGAATTCGGAGGCAGGCTGGCTTGGAGAAGGGGATCCCTCCAGGTGGGGCTAGAAGGGGAGCTGTCTGGTGGCCAGAACCTGGTGCCAAGTTGGGCAGGTCTTCCCGGAGTGGCTGGTGCCCAGGGATGGGGTCCGGTTTGGACCCAGGTACTCACCTCTGGTCCAGAAGGGAAGTCGGATACAGGCTGGGAGCTGGGGGCCGGTCTCTAAGTCTCAGGAAGTGGCTGGAGTCTCGGGCAGATGGGCTTCGGGGCAGGGCGCGGAGATTGCAGGGGCTGCCGGGGGGCTTGGAAAAGGGGATCCCTCCCGGTGGGGCTAGAAGTGAGCTGTCCGGTGGCCAGACCCTGGTGCCAAGTTGGGCAGGTCTTCCCGGAGTGGCTGGTGTCCAGGGATGGGGTCCGGGTTGGACCCGGTTACTCACCTCTGGTCCAGAAGGGAAGTCGAGAAGGGAAGTGAGAAAGAAGAGGGTTTATATGAGCGAGAATTGTTGAAGCCAGGGTTGGATAAAGCACAGGGACAAATAACCAAATGAATGGAAGCACAGGATCTATGAACCAAAGGCTGAGGGGCCCCCAACTGGATCAGGCCCCCTGAACGGGTGAGACAGTCATTTGGCTTGATCTGTTTGGGAGGCAGCTGTGTGTTGGTGCCGGGTCCTGGGCTAGTTGCATGAGTTGGCTGTTTGAATCCTGGGACCTATGCAGGGACGCTTGGCTCGGTCTGGGAGGGGGGGACTGGACCTGGCTGGACTGAGTCTACCAGGTCGATCCCGGTCCTCGGGGAGACCTTGATCTGGAGGAGGTGGGAATGGGGGTGGGGTGGGGGGAGGGGGAGGGGGGCGAGAGTGGGAGAACAGGGGAATCTGTGGCTATTATGTTGAACTAAATGATGTTGTAAAATAAATTTACTTAAAAAAAATCTAAAAAAAAAACACTGATAATAGCTTATGTTGGAGAGGATATGGAGTAAGGGGAGCACTCTTCAATTGTTGGTGGGAGTACAAACTTTACAGCTACTTTGGAAATTTGTATGGCAATTTCTCAGAAAATTGAGAATCAGTCTTCCTCAAGAACCAGCTACACCAATCTTGGGCATATACCCAAGGAAAGCTCAATCATACCACAAGGACACTTGCTTAACTATATTCATAGCAGCATTATTTGTAATAGCCGGAACCTGGAAACAATCTAGATGTCCCTCAACCAAAGAATGCATAAAGAAAATGTGGTACATATACACAATGGAGTACTACTCAGCAGCAAAACAAAACAAAACAAAACAAAAAAACAATGACATTATGAAATTTGCAGGCAAATGGATGGAACTAGAAAATATCTTCTTGAGTGATGTAACACAGACTGAGAAGGACAAACATGGTATGTACTCTCTCATAAGTGGAGACTAGATGTAAAGCAAAGATCTATAGACTACAACCCAATGCTCCAGAGAAACTAGCTAACAAGGAGGACCCTAAGAGGGATGTATGGATTGCCCTGGGATGGGGAAATAGATGAGATCTCCTTGAGTAAACTGGGGATAAGTGGAGTAATGGAGGGTAGGGGATGGGGGATTAGAACATAAGAAAATGAGATGGTTGAGCTGGAACAGGGACTGAGTGGGAGAGCAATGAAAGAGATAGATAGATAGATAGATAGATAGATAGATAGATAGATAGATAGATCATATGGATAGCTAGAAACTGGGTGCTAGGGGAGTCCCCAGGAATCCACAAGGATTACTCCAGCTTAGACTATTAGCAATAGTGGAGAGGGTGCCTGAACTGGCTTACCCCAGAAATCAGATTAATGAATACCTTAACTAATCATAGAGCCTTCATCCAGTAACTAATGGAAGCAGATGCAGAGATCCACAGCCAGGCACTAGGTGAAGCTCCAGGAGTCCAGTCAAAGAGAGGGAAGAGGGCTTCTATGAGCAAGGGGCATCAAAAGTTCATGATGGGGAAACCTACAGAGACAACCAAACCAAACTAGTGGGAATTCATGAACTTTGGACCAATAGCTGTGGAGTCTCCATGGAAGTGGACTAGACCCTCTAAATAAGCCAGACAGTTGTGTAGCTTGATCTGCTTGAGGGTTCCCCAGCAATGAGATTGGGATCCATCCCTGGTACATGAGCTGGCTTTTGGGAGCCCGCTACCAATGGTGGGACACCTAACACAACCTTGATGCAGGAGGAAGGGCTTGGACCTACCCCTACTGAATGGACCAGGCTCTGCTGACTCCTTATTGGAGGCTTTACCTTGTTGGAAGAGAAAATGGGAGGTGGGTTAGGGAGGGACGCTGGAGGGGCAAGAGGAGGGAAGAGAGAGGGATCTGTGGTTGGTATCTAAAATGAATAAAAAATTCCTTAAAAAAGAAGTGTACAGGCCACCTAATGACTGAACCAAAAAAAGGTCTCCTTGCCACATAATAATCAAAACACTAAACATACAGAATAAAAAAAGAATATCAAGAGCTGCAAAGGAAAAAGGGCCAAGTAATATATAAAGGCAGACCTATCAGAATTATACCCAAATTCTCATTGGAAACTGAAAGTCAGAAGGTCCTGGACAGATGTTTTGTAGGCACTAAGAGACCAAGGAAGCCAGCCCAGACTTCTATACCCAGCAAAACTTTCAGTCACAATAGATGGAGAAAACAAGATATTCCATGAAAAAAAAATTTAAGCAATACCTATCCACAAAACCAGCCCTATAGAAAGTACGAGAAGGGAAACTCCAACACAAGGAAGTTAGCTTCACCCACAAAAACACAGACAATAGATAATCCACACCAGTAAACCACAAAGAAGGGAAACACACACACACACACACACACACACACACACACACACACACACACACACACATACACACATACACACAATGACCAACACCACAAAACCATAATATAACAGGAATTAAGAATCACTGGTCATTAATATCTCTTAATATCAATGGACTCAGTTCACCTATAAAAAGACAAAAGTTAACAAAATGGGTATGAAAACAGGATCTATCCTTCTGTTGCATACAAGAAACACACCTCAACTTCAAAGAGAGACATTATCTCAGAGCCAAGCCTTGGGAAAAGATTTTTTTTCCAATAAAATGAACTTAAGAAGCAAGCTGGTGTAGCTATCCTAATATCTAACAAAATAAACTTCAAACTAAAATTAATCAGAAGAGATTGAGAATCACATTTCATATTTATCACAGGGAAAAAAAATCCATCAAGATGAAGTCTCAATCATGAATACTATGAACCAAATACAAGGGCAACCACATTTGTAAAAGAAACATTAATTAATAAAGCTTAAATCATACATCAAACCCCACACAAGGACAGGTCTGCCAGACAGAAACTTAACAGAGAAATAAGGGAAATAACAGATGTTATGACTTAAATGGGCTTAACAGACATCTATTTAACTTTACACCCAAACACAAAAGAATACACATTCTTCTCAGCACCTCATGGAACTTTCTCCAAAATTGACCACATAATCTGTCACAAAGCAAATCTCAACAGATACAAAGAATTGGAATAAATTCTTGTATCTTACCATGGTTTAAAATTAGAAGTTAACAACAACACAAATTACAGAAAGTCTGCAAACTCATGGAAACTGAACAATGCTCATCTGAATCTCTGCTTGGTCAAGGAAGAAATTAAGAAAGAAATTAAAGTCTTCCTAGAATTCAATGAAAATGACAGCACAACATACCCAAACTTATGGGACACCATAAAAGCAGTCCTAAGAGGAAAGTTCATAGCACTAAATACCCACATAAAGAATTTACATGAATAATTTAGAGAGATCTCATACCAGAGGCTTAAAGCACACATGAAAGTGCTGGAACAAAAAGAATCAAACTCACCCAGGAGGAGAAGGAGACAGGAACTAATCAAATTGAGGACTGAAATCAATAAAATAGACGCAAAGAAAACAATACAAAGAATCAATGAAACAAAGAGTTGGTTCTTTGAGAAATCAACAAGATAAACCCTTATTCAAACTAAGCTTAGGGCTAGATGGTTTCTGTAGATGAATTTCTAAACAGTCTTATTAAATAAGAATCACAGAGCCAAATTCAGGGTGAAAGCCATAGAGATAAGAGAAATAGGAATAGCTACCAGGTAACCTTAGCTCACCCCACCACCATAGCTTCCCAAGAGCGCTTGCTTCTTCCTGTCTAATCTGTGCCTTTATTGCCTTGCTATTCTGCTTTATCATTGGCTCTTATCCCAACCACCTCACTTCCTTGTCACTGCCTGTCTGTACAGACCTCCAGGTCCTTATGGTTGGTACTGGGATTAAAGGCATGTGTCACCATGCTTGTCTATGTCCTTGAACACACAGAGACTCTGCCTGCCATGTGATCAGATTAAGGGCATGTGCTGCCACCACCTGACTTTTGTTTATGGCTAACTATCTATGTTCTCTGATCTTCAGGCAAACCTTATTTATTAACATACAAATAAAATATCACCACATTTCAGCACAAATAAAATATCACCACAGGTTTCAGCTCAGAATTCTACCAGAACTTCAAAGAAGAGCTAATACCAATATTCCTCAAATTCATCTGCACAATAGAAACAGAAGGAACATTGACAAACACTTTTTATGAGGCTACAATTAGCCTGATACCCAAACAACACAAAGACACAACAACAACAAAAAAGAACTACAGACCAATATCCCTCCTTCAGGAACATTGATACATGCAAAAATACTCAATAAACTACTAGAAAACTGAATCTAAGAACACATAAAAATAATCATCCATCATAATCAAGTAGACTTCATCCCAGAGATGCAAGAATGGTTCAACACACAAAAATCTGTCAATGTATTCCACCATATGAACAAATGGAAAGAAAAAAAAGATCATTTCATTAGATGCTGAAAAAGACATTGACAAAATACAACACCCCTTCATGATAAAGGTCTTAGACAGATCAGGGATAAGAGGAACATTCCTAAAGATAATAAAGGCAGTATACATCAAGTCAACAGCCAACATCAAACTAAATGGAGAGAAACTCAAAGCGATTCTACTAAAATCTGGAACAAGACAAGGCTGTTCATTCTCCACATACATTTTCATTATAGTACTCAAAGTTCTAGCTAGAGCAGTAAGAAAACAAAAGGAGATCAAGGGGATACAAATTAGAAAGGAAGAAGTAAAACTGCTGTGGATATCACTCTGTGTAAATAAAATGCTGATTGGCCAGTAGCCAGGCAGGAAGTATAGGTGGGACAAGCAGAGAGGAGAATTCTAGGAAGTGGAAGGCTAAGGCACAGAGACGCTGCCAGCTGCCACCATGAAAAGTGAGATGTGCCCAGCTCCCATCCAACCCAGAGCTCCAATCTGGACCAGAGACCCCCCAGCAGACCCAACAATCTACATGCCCTGCCCCCCACACCCATCTGCCCAAGACCTCCCTCACTTCCTGAGAATTGGAGACCAGCCCTCAGCTCCCATATGCCCCAGAGCTCCAAGCCAGACCAGAGATCCCCCCAGTGGACCCTACAATCTACATGCCCTGCCCCCACACCCATCCACCTGAAGAGCCCCCCCCCACTTCCTGAGAATTGGAGACCAGTCCCCAGCTCCCATCGGGCCCAGAGCTCCCATCCAGACCAGAGGAGAGTGTCTGGGGTCATACCCAGGGAGGCCTGCCCCTAGGACCCTTCCCTGGGCATCAGCATTTCCTGAGGAAGACCTGCACAACTTGGCTCCAGTTTCTGGTCACTGGGTGGGGCCCCTGTGGGAAGGTTCCCCTTCTCTAAGACCACCCCCAGGCCCTGCAATCGACATGACCTGCCCCCACACCCATCCACCCAAGACCCTCGCCACTTCCTGAGACTTGGTGACCAGCCCCCAGCTCCCATCTTGCCCAGAGAGGTCCCATCTGACCCAGAGAGCTCCCACCTGGCTCAGAGAGCTCTCATCAGGCCCAGAGAAGTCCCACCTAGCCCAGAGAAAGAGAGAACTCTCATTGGACAAAGAGCTATCATTAGACCAAGAGTAAACTCAGGAGACAGGGAATCTGCCAGCCCTGATTAGACCAAGAGTGGCTTTCTGAGAAACAGAATCCGCCACCTCTCATTGGACCAAGAGAGGCTTTCTGATACACTGAATCTGTCAGCTCGGTGCTGATAAGATCAAGAATGAATCCACGAGGAGATGAGCAGATGTCAAGGCAGAAGTATATACAACAAATTAAAGAGCAATACAGCATCACCAGAACCTAGCTCTCTTCCAACAGTAAGACCTGAACATCACAAAATGGAAGAAGTAGAAGAAAGCAACCTTAAGAAAAACAGCATGAAGATGCTAGAGGCTTTTAAAGAAGAAATCAAAAATGAAATGGAGGAAAAGACAAACAAAAAAGTGGAGGAAATCAAGAAAGAACATGAAAAGTCAAACAAAGAATGGGAAGAATGCTATAAAAAAACTAGAGGAAAAGACAAATAAAGCAGAAGAAAACAATAAATCCCTGAAAGAAAACCATGAAAAAGCAATGAAACGGATGAGGGAAACAGTCCAAGACCTGAAAAGAGAAATAGAAAAAATGAAGAAGACACAAACAGAGGGAATGCTGGAAATAGAAAATCTGAGTAAACGAAGAGGAAATACAGATGCAAGCATAACCAACAGAATACAAGAGATGGAAGAGAGGATCTCTGGTGTAGAGAATACAATAGAGGAAATGGATTTGTCAGTCAAAGAAAATACCAATGACAAAAAAATTATAACACAAAATGTCCAAGAAATCTGGGACACCATGAAAAGACCAAATCTACAAATAATAGGGATAGAGGAAGAAGAAGAATACCAACACAAAGGCACAGAAAATATTTTCAACAAGATCATAGAAGAAAACTTTCCCAACTTAAAGAAGGAAATGCCTATGAAGATACAAGAAGTCTATAGAACTCCAAACAGACTGGACCCCCCAAAAAGTCCCCTCGCCACATAATAATTAAACAACTTAATGTACAGAATAAAGACAGAATATTATGAGCAGCAAAGGAAAAAGGCCAAGTGACTTATAAAGGCAAACCCATCAGAATAACACTCGATTTCTGAATGGAGACTTTAAAAGCCAGAAGGACCTGGACAGATGTAATGCAGACACTAAGAGACCATGGATGCCAGCCTAGACTAATATACCCAGCAAAACTTTCAATCATCATAGATGGAGTGAGCAAGACATGCCAAGACAAAGTCAGATTTAAACAATAGTTATCCACAAACCCAGCCCTACAGAAAGGACTAGAAGGAAAATTCCAACCTAAGGAAGTCAGATACACCCTCAAAAATACAGGGAATAGATAACACCACAGCAGTAAACCCCAAAGAAGAGAAGTACACACACACTACCACCAAAAAATAACAGGAATGAACAATCACTGGTCATTAATATCCCTTAACATCAATGGACTTAATCACCTATAAAAAGACACAGGCTAACAGAATGGATATGAAAGCAGGACCCATCATTCTGCTGCATACAAGAAACACACCTCAAATTCAAAGATAGACACTACCTAAGAATAAAAGACTGGGAAAAGACTTTCCAATCAAACGCTGTTAGTAGGAGTACAAAATTGTACAGGACTCTGGAAATTGGTATGGTAACTTACTAGAAAATTGGGAATTAACCTACCTCAAGACCCAGCAATACCACTGTTGGGCATATACCCAAAAGATGCTCAGCCATACCACAAGGGTACATGCTCAGTTATGTTCATAGCAGCATTATTTGTAATAGCCAGAACCTGGAAACAACCTAGATGCCTTTCAACCAAAGAATGGATAAAGAAAATGTCAAACATTTACACAATGACATCATGAAATTTGCAGGCAAATGGATGGAACTAGAAAAAAATCATCCTGAGTGAGGTAATCCAGATCCAGAAAGACAAACACAGTATGCTCTCACTCATAAGTGGATATTAGATGCAACGCAAAGGATAAACAGGCTACAATCCACAACTCCAGAGAAGCTAGGTAAAATGGAAGACCTTAAAAAGGACAGACATGGATTGTCCCAGGAAGGGAAATCTTCTGGGTAAACTGGGAGGTGCTAGAGTGGATGGCATAGGGGATGGGAACATGAGGGATCAAGATTGCCACCTTGGGGGAGGAACAGAGAGGCAGAGCAGTAAAAGATATTGTGACATAGGGATCCATTATGGGTTAGGGAGAAATCTGTTGTTGGGGAAAACCCCAGGAACCCACAAGGATGACCCCAGCTAAGACTCCTAGCAATAGTAGGATGCCTGAACTAGCCTTCCCCTATAATCAAATTGATGACTACCATAATTGTCATCATAGAACTTACATCCAGTAACAGATGCAAGCAGATGCAGAGTCCCACAGCCAAGCACTAGATAGAGCTCCTGGAGTCCAGTAGAAGAGAGGAAGGATGATAGGAGCAAGGGAGGTCAAGATCATGATGGGGAAAACCACAGAGACAGCTGACCTGAGCGAGTGAGAGCTCACAGACACTAGACTGATAGCTGGAGAACCTGCATGGGACTGAACTAGGCCTCTGAATCTAGGTGACTGTTGTATAGATTTATCTGTTTTTGGAGCCCCGCAAGTGTGACCAGGACTTATCCCAGGTACATGAACTGGCTTTTTAGAGCCTATTTCCTAAGGTGGGAAACCTTGCTCAGCCTTGCTGCAGGAGTTAGGGGCTTGGTCCTGCCCCAACTTGGTATGCCAGCCTGTGTTGACTCCCCAAGGGAGACCTTACCCCATATGAGGAGGGGATGGGGGTGGGAGAGGTGTGGGGAGAGCCAGAGAAGGGGAGGGAGGGGAATTGGGGTTGGTATGTAAAATGGAAAAAATTTCAATAAATACAAAATTGTTTCATTTTTCTAGAGGCATATGCTGAAACTTGTCAGTCTTAATTTGTACAGGTATCCACATAATGGCCATGACTTCTAATAAATATGTATTTATGTAATTAGCCTTTTCTGAACTTTAAGCAGCTGCCTATTGAAATCCTGAATAAGTATTTATGATATGGTACACATTCTTCAATTTTGCAAACTCTGCAAATGAAACATATCAATTTGCCAAATTTTATTTATTTGAGTACCTTTAGGGTTACTACCTGCATATAATGAGTTTGGTTATACAAAGAACAAGTAGAACTTTACCTTATAATTTCCTTGGCTCGTTGCCAAGTTATAGAAAAATCTTTCTTAAAAGCTTTGCATTAACATAATGTTTCTTAAGAAACACTGAAACTTTTAGCACATTTCCTACCAATAGCTATCAATTTTATTATTACCTTGTGCTAGAGGGCCTGTTAGATTCATATGTCATCTGATATGTGTTATATACAAGGGATAATTTCTATTTCTAATTATTTATTGTAATTGAATCAATAAAGTTAATTCTGAATCATCTGGGATAATTTCAGCAATTTTGATATGTAAAATAATTTTTTATGCATATTGAGATTCAGTAACTACATTAGGAAGTTCTGGAAAATCTAATAACACCAGGACAATAACATGTAATTCTGATTTTTGAACTGAGCTTTTAAACACTTCACTTATTTTTCCTGACTATAATCCTCCCTTCCTGATTTATTTCTATCAGTATAGAACATGGAGCTCTAGAAATTGGTATTCATTTTACTATATGAGGGAGGATCTAATTAGTTCTTTTTATAAACTGCAGCCTCTTGCTTTTGGGATTTTTGTTGCTCATCTCTTCCAAGAAATAATGCAAGCTCTTTGCCAATGTTCATTTTCTGCCCATAATGAGGTAATTTCAGCATTAGTAAAAAGGTACCACAATTTCAGCTGGGTCTACCCCTGTTAACTGGTAAAGTCTCATTTCCCTTTCAGAATCAATTTAGGAAAATTTTCTACATAGGCCTTTAATTTTTAATTCTGTTTGTATGCTAAAATATCCATTCTAAGATATTATCTTCTCTTTGCATAAGAATTCCTGTGGAAGAATGTGTAGAAGGTAAAATAATCGGAATATAATCATGCTCCAGATCTAAGCAATCCACATATGCATCCTGTAATTTCTTTTCTACCAGAGTCAATTCTCTCAGCCTCAGATGATAATTTTCTTGGACTATTTAAGTTCTTATCACCTTGTAATGTTTGAAATAAATTACTTACGTCTTGAGTAGCTAATCCAATTGTGGGCCAGAGTCAGTTAATATCTCCCAGCAATTTTTGAAAATCATTAAGAGTTTGTAATTGATCTCTCTTGATTTGTACTTTCTTTGGTTAGATTTCTGTAAAACTATCCTATATCCTAGGAAATTCATAGACTATCCTTTTTGCATTTTTTCAGGATCTGTTTATAATCCCCAACAAGGCAAAATTCTACTTACTTCATCAAACATCTTTTCTAAGGTATATGTATCTGAATCAGCCATAAGATATCATCCATATAATAGTAAATTATAGATTGAGGAAACTGTTTACAAATTATTTCTAGTAACTATTCTACAAAATATTGAAACAAAGTGGGACTGTTTAACATCCTTGTTGAAGAACTTTCCAATGGTACCTTTCAATATGCTGGTCATTAATAAAAGTAGGCACTGTGAATGGAAATTTTTCTCTATCTTGTTTTTTAAAGGTATATTATAAAAGCAGTGTTTAAATACATCACTGTAATAGACTACCCTTTAGGTCATAAGGAAGGCAAGGGAATTTCAGGTTTTAAAGAACCTATTGGCTGGATCACCATATTTATAGCTTATAGATCTGTTACCATTCTCCATTTTCTGTATTTCTTTTTAATGACAAATATAGGAATATTCCAAGGACTGGTTGATTTTTCAATATGTTGAACATTTAGCTGCTCCTGTACCAGCTGTTCCAGTGCCTGTAATTTTCTGATGTCAAAGGCTATTGATTTATTTAGCCTGACTTAAAAGAGTCTTATTAATAAAATCACACCTGAGGCCAGTTATTGGGGTGGATGCTGGAAGATCAGAGAAGCAGAACAAGCCACTGCTACCTCACCTCGCCAGTTCCTCAGCTGATCCTGTTTCCTCAGACTGGGAGCTTCTGAGTCCTCATCCAGAATGAATCTCAGCTGAACTGCTTCTCGAAAGCCTGAATGCTTAACCAGCCAAATGCTTAACCAGCCAAATGCTTCCAGTTTCTGATCTCCATGCCTTATATATCTTTATGTTTTTGTCATCACTCCCTGGGATTAAAGGCTCACTTCTTGGGATTAAAGGCATGTGTCACCATGCCTGGCTGTTTCCAATGTGGCCTTAAACTCACAGAGATCCAGGGGGATTTCTGCCTCTGGAATGCTGGGATTAAAGGTGTGTGCTACCACTGCCTATCCTCTATGTTTAATATTGTGGCTGTTCTATTCTCTGACCCCAGAAAAGTTTATTAGGATGCACAATATTTTGGGGAACACAATATCGCCACAGATTTATTCACACAGGTTTGTTAATCGTTTTAAAGGTAGGGCTTCGGTACCCTTGAAAGACCAACAGCTTCTTTGTCCCACTTATGTACAACCTGAAGAGTCTGTGATTCTTCTTGGTAATATCTTTAAAATTTCTCTCAGAAGCATTATTTATTTTATGGTTTGTTTCTGAGATTGGAGAAATGCTAATCTGTGTTTTCCACTGCTGTAACAAATCATGCCCCAATGAATTTATTGCTGTGTTAGCCATATATGGTTTTAATTTTCCTATTTGTCCTTCGGGCCCCATACATTTGACCCACCTTTTACTTTGTTTTACCTGATATAAAGTTCCAATCCTAAAAGCTGAATATTTATGTCCTGAAGAGGCCAATCTGGATGCCAAGATTTTGGTGAAATTATTGTTACATCTCTACCTATGTCTAGTAATCCTTGAATTACAATGTCATTTATTTGTATTTTTAGTTTTGGTCTTTGATCATTTATAGAAGTTTGCCAAAATATCTGTTGAATTGTCTCTCCTGATTTTTGTTTTGTTTTGTTTTAGCATCTGAAGCTGTTCTGTACTTGATCACATCTGGAACGGTATGATTTTTAATAACAGGTATCAAGTCTTTTAATTGCTTTGTGAATGAGTTTTTCCAGTGCTGACAGGGAATGACTGAATTGCATTTGATATTGGTGACTGTTGGAGGCCCCCTAAGGTATTTCCAAAGGGCAAAGAGTTACTATACCTGTCCCTGGTTGATCTTCATTCATTGGTTCAATGCTGGCCTTTGCCACACCTTCTGCATACTCCATAAGGCTGGGCCATCTGCTTGGATTATCCCTACAAAAAACATTGTTTCTAAGAATGCCTTGCTTATAGTTCATTTTCAGATGACCTTGTTTACCCCAATTAAAACATCTGACATTTTGTTTTTCTTAAAATTTTTAGAAATTACTTCTAACAAGGTAGCATCCTAAGTGTGAGATTAAATATCATCTTTATTTCTAATCCACTCATCTGTTGGTGCTGATCTTTATTTTAAAGGCCTAACCACCATTTTGCATTCTGAATTAGCATTTTCAAATGTTGAAGATTCTGTGGCAGACTAGCCACCACTTTTATGACCCAGGGTACTCTTGAGTAGGGAGAAATGAGAAATTTGTAGATAAAAGTATATATAGAGAGACAGTTAGAAAACATAGGACAGCTTGGGAGGGCCTGGATCCTAATCCACAGGCCACTTCTGTCTCTACTAAAAGACCTTTTAAAGGAATGCCAAGGGGTGGAGCAAAAGACCTCCCCCCAGCACAGCCAGGTGTAGACCATTCCAAACACCTGGTGACCTTGCCCATGTTCAAGCCATCCCCTAATGCAGCTCTGCTGTGTAAAGCAAGCTCAGATCTCACTAGAAAACCTTTGTGGGCTTCCACAAGATTCAATTAATATTTGTCTGACTTCTGGATCTGGTATCATTCTATTTACAGCTGAAATCAATCTTTGTAAAAAATCAGGGAAGGCTTCTTTTGGGCCTTGTATAATTTTAGTAAATGACTCAGACCTCTTTTCTGATTCTTCAACCTTGTCCCAAACATTCAAAGCTGCTAAACAACATAAAGCCAAAATGTGATTACCACATTCACACTTTCTTTGCAATTCATCATATTGGCATTCACCCAGAAACTGGTACTTGTTGATATCAATACCTCTAGGACTATTGCATTTTTCTATGACACTAGCTTCCTCTTTCCACCATGTTCTCCTTTGTAACTGAGGGCCAATTTTCAATATTGCTGTTTCTAAATATTTCCAGTCTTAGGGGATAATCCTATTCTGAGTTGCCCATGAATTTAATACCTGTTTCACACAGAGTGAATTCATATCATTTGAAATGACCACTTTTTAAACCCTCTTCAAATCTAATATTTCTATAGGATTATATTTAACATTTGCATACCCTTTGGGGTGCCCATTGTCTGCTGCTTGTTCTTGTATAGTAACTGGATAAACTAAGGTTGGTTTTCTAATAGCCTTGGGGCCACTCTCTTCAGTCTCATCATGTAATGATATGGTAGATGCTTGTTTAAATTCCTCTGTCTGTGTCTGAATATTTTCCTTACTTTCATTAGTAGGTCTTTTTAAGGCTTATATCTTATCAGTGAAATTTTCATATTTGGTACAGTTATCAACCCCCCCTTTTAAGGATAAAATAAAATTTACCAAACTGATGATAATTATAATTGGCATTATGTCAATCCCAGCCAAGTCTGTGATCCCTTCCTTTATTTTTTCATTTTCAAGCCATCCATTGTTGCACTATACAGAGTCGTAACACTCTGCCTTTTGATATTTTCCATTCTTAATATGGGAAAGATTTTTCTTTTTTAATATTGCTTAACTCTTTCCTCAAATATTTCCTTGGTGTCTGATCAAATCTGCTAACTTTTCAGTTTGTCCACAGCAGCAGTGGCTGCAATGGTGGTGTCTGAGACTGGGGTGGGCAGTGGCTGGTGGCTACTGTAAATACTATGACTACAGAGTGTCCCATGGGCATGAAGAGGCAGAAGCCACTGTGGGTTAGAGTGATCTCATGCCATGTGCTGGATGCCTATTGTTATTTCTATCTAAGTTGTTCTATTCCCAATAAAGACTCAGGAGTCAGATATTGATGTGAAAACCTGATAAATCAAAGAAATAAGAGAGGAACAGCCAGCTGACCTTCCATTTTTTTTTTTTTTTACTGGAGACCCAGCAAGCATGTCTGTCCCTACTTCCCAGATCCCTTCTTCTAAAAAAAGAAGACTTTTTTAAGTCCCTTCCCATTCCTTCCTGTGCATCTATCTATCTATCTCCCTGGGTCCTCCATACTCTTTATGGCTATTTCTTTTCAACTAGTTGCTGCTTTTGTGCCCCGATCCATCGTCAATTTTATTAACAGTCTTAGAGATTCATAGTGCAATCAAATGTCTTGCAACAATGGATTTTGTTTCTTGATCCATTCAGTTAACCTGTGTCTTTTAATCAGAGAGTTGAGGACATTAATATTTAAAGTTGCTGGACGATGGTGGTGTACTCCTTTAATCCCAACACTTGGGAGGCAGAGGCAGGTGGATTGTTGTGAGTTCAAGGCCAGCCTGGTCTACAGAGTGAGATCCAGGAAAGGTGCAAAGCTACACAGCAAACCATGTCTTGAAAAACAAACAAACAAACAAACAAAACTTTAAAGTTAATGTTGAAAGGTGTGTTTTATTTGAAGTCATTTTCAGTTTTGCTCTTTATGTTTTAAGCTGTATTTTGTGTTTCAGTAAGTATAGATTTATTCGTTTTATTTCTGGAGTGTCTTCCTTTCCTCAGTCCAAAGGGCTGGTTTGTTGGAAAGGAACATTTTTAGCCTATTTCTATCACATAACATTATTTTTCTCCTTCAACTATCAGAGAAGTAGTGGAGCAGCCACCAGTGACTTCCTACCTCTTTCATTCCTCTGACCAAAAAGGTTGAGATCATGTATACACCATATCTTATCACTTCTTGTCTCCTCTCTGTACATATCTCCAGACCTCTTTGGTTACTAGTTGCTAGCTCTGTCCTCTGACTCCAAGCAATTTGGAGAGAACACAAGCAAAATATCAGAAAATATTTCTCTTTTTGTCTAAATAAAAAGTAAAGGTTTTAACTTACATAGAGAAACTATATACAATAAGTACAATAACTATATACAAATATATAAGGCAATAATTACATTAGCAATATCTAGTCCATTAACATTTGACAAATTCAGAGAAAATACTTCATTATATATCCTGATATCTGACTCCTGGTTTTTATTAATAAAGTTAATTAGATTTACACAGCACACATATGTCCAGAAAGATCTTTTCTGTGCACTTAATATTTACTTATTTTGTGTAAATTTTACATAAAACATTAAGATTGTTGAATCTAGGTATTAGTTTTTGCAGGAGTAATTAGAGAAAATGTTTCTGATGGTCACAATTGCTGTGGGATGGTCTATATGTCAAATTACTCTGATTGGTCAATAAATAAAACACTGATTGGCCAGTGGCTAGGCAAGAAGTACAGGCGGAATTAACAGAGAGGAGAAAAGAAAGAATAGGAAGGAAGAAGGAGTCACTGCCAGCCACCACCAGGACAAGAAGCATGTAAAGATGCCAGTAAGCCACAAGCCACGTGGCAAGGTATGCATTTATAGAAATGGATTAATTTAAGCTATAAGAACAGTTATCAAGAAGCCTGCCATGGCCATACAGTTTGTATGCAATATAAGTCTCTATGTTTACTTGGTTGGGTTTGAGCAGCTGTAGGACTGGTGGGTGACAAAGATTTGTCCTGATTGTGGGCAAGGCAGGAAAACTCCAGCTACACACAATTTCTTGAAAACAAAATGTCTTTCACTACTTAATGTGGTAGGCATAGTAATGGCTTCTCAAATGTGCCCAGGAACAAATTCTACCAACCAGCAATATGCTAAATTTCTAAGATAAATTAAATTAACTGGTCAGTTGATAAATAATCTTACAAAAATGGACATATTACAAAGATAAAACTTCTTAAAACTAGAAGGCTAGCTGAAAAAAATGTTAATAAAGCATTGACTTAAAAACAAATATATAAGCCGGGCGGTGGTGGCACACGCCTTTAATACCAGCACTCGGGAGGCAGAGCCAGGCGGATCTCTGTGAGTTTGAGGCCAGCCTGGGCTACCAAGTGAGTTCCAGGAAAGGCACAAAGCTACACAGAGAAACCCTGTCTCGAAGAAAAAAAAAGAAAAAAAAAACAAATATATATATATATATATATATATATAATATATATATATATATATATTTATTTATTTATGTATGTAACCATGCTGGTGTGGACTACAGAGAAAGAAAGCTAGAAACCATGAAGAGAGTGGCTTCTAGGATCTCATAAGACTAAGGAAATAGATTGTCTCTTAGCTTCTAGAGCAGATTTGTGCTTTTGACTCCTTGGCTGCATATCAGTAAGAATCATATTATACATTCAGAAGTATAAGATAACAATTTTGTATTTCTTTAAGCCACTAAACTATAGTAACTTCTTATGGTTTAATGTAGCAGTCCACTTCTTCCTTTACTGCTTGGAAACTGAAAGCACACTGTCTTACATGTTTTTTTTTCTTTTGTTTTTTTCGAGAAAGGGTTTCTCTGTGTAGCTTTGTGCCTTTCCTGGAACTCACTTCGGAGACCAGGCTGGCCTCGTATTCACAGAGATCTGCCTGCCTCTGCCTCCCAACTGCTGGGATTAAAGCCGTGTGCCACCACTGCCCAGCCCGTCTTACAATTTTACTTAAGGCATTTTTATAATTCTTCAAGATAACAATCTAAACTGGCAAGTGTTATCTTTCAACTGGTGCCATAGCCAAGTCTTTCTCAGGCTAGATCAACTTGCCACCAGATGACCAGGTGAATCTGTGAGAGTGGAGCTGGGCTAGGATCTAATTGAAATACTTTCTTGGCAGGTGGATAGTCAGAAATGGTGGTATCCAGACTGGTTTTGGTGAGCTGAAGCCTAGAATAGACTTCATTTTAAAATGGAAGATCCCATCTAAGACCCTTATTGATTCTACCAACATGCTGCCTTCTCAGATAAGTGTATTTCTCCTTGTGTAAGTTTTCATAGCATCTTCTAAAGACCTACACTTTATCACTTGGTAATCTAAACTTCAATTCTTTTTATCTGTCTCTCATGACTGCATGGTCATCACTTTGAGGACTAGGGCTAGAACATTCACTTATTTAACATCTGCTCCTTGATAATATTTTAGGCTTAATCAAATCATGAACATCAGGTGGATGGGTGGGCATAAGGATGGATGAGCTTCCTAGAACAGAATTCTTAGACACTGATAATCTATATTCTCAAGATCTAAGACATTAAAGACAGTTAGACAGTGTACAGGAATTGTATAGGATGGATAGAGTTCATGACACATTTAATCTGAGAAACCTCAAGTAATTTGAATTAATAGCTTTAGTGACCCTATGCAGACATTTGTTTGTCACACTGGGAACTCGGATCTCTTGATCTCACAGTGTATTCCCCTCATATTCACATATTCCTTCATATTAGATGAGATTCCATACTTTCCCATAACCATCATTTATCTAGATATACCCCTGAACTCCTGATCCTTTATTTTATCCTATTCTACTGGAAAAAATCTTAATACTCTATAAGTAAATAAGCAGCTACTTATATAGAGAAGAAGGAATAATCACACTGAATGGGCATTCCCAATTCCAACTGAAAAATATAGGTAGAGTTAGGGATGATGAGGAATACAATAAAAGCATGTGCTAGATGATGGAGGAAAAACTAAAACTTTCATGGACTTAATACTCAATATACCTAGCTCATTCTTTGTCAACTTAAATATACCAGCTGCAGCTACATTAGGAAGCACCTTAGGCCATTTTGTTTTGTATCATAGGAGGTTTCAAACTACATACTAAGGACAATCTTAAATGAAATCTGGAAAGGCTACATATGCAAAGAATCCTCCTCTGCTTACTTTTGTATAATTACAAAGAAAATAAACATTTAATGATTATATTGCTTGTTTCTTCATTCCTAAACCCCAGTGGAAATAAAATTTTATCATGTGCATTCACATAACGTAGTCACTAAATGCCTGTGAGGACAGAATGATTATCTAAGGTTCAGTGTGACTTTCTCTTTTCCTATTATGCTACATAGGAAGTAGTTGTAGACAGCACCATGGTATCCAGTACCGATTATGTACGTAGTGCTTAGCCCTAAATGAACCTTTAGGGGTACTTTATCCAGAGAGTTAGCATCTGAGTAAAGAACATTCGTCCCTCATTATTTAGAGCAGAAAATAATTTAATTTGTATTATTTGATATTAAGACATTACTGGAAAATCTGAAGAAATAGAATTTACGAGGCTTCCATCAAATTTTCAATTTCAAAGCCTTACTGCCACAAGTGATTGTTCTCCTAGCACTCAGAAAAATTGGACCTGATATTGAAGACCATGAAATCACTGCACATTGTGTAATATAAGATGTATTAAGATTAATCAAATATTTACATTTTTACTAAAGAAAAAAGTCAGCTTCTTCAAACGTTATATTTTTTCTTTAAATGCATTTTTCACAAAAGACAAATGATGTGTGAGCACCAAAAAGGGTTGATTATAACACAAATAATTTTAAAGTCTAAAAACAAAACAGTCTGATTCAGAGAAAGAATTCCAAAACTATTGTTTTTCTAATGAAATTATGCATAAAACAGTGAAAATACAGGGCTGGAGATATGACTCAAAGGTTAAGAACATTTGTTGCTCTTGCAGATGACCAGGGTTTGATTTTGAGGATGTCCAGGGTTTGATTTTCAGCCCCTACATGGTTGCTCACAACCAGTGGTAGCCCTGGTGTCAGGGTATATGACACCCCTCCTTTGACTTTCCTGGACACCAGGCAAGTACACAGTGGACAGGCATACATGCACACAAAACACTCATCCATATAAAAATAAACAAATCTTAAAAAAGAAAACAAAAAAAATCATCTCTAGAGTCAATAAATAAATTGTTCAAAAACACTATAGAATTATGCATCACATAGTTCTCAGTAGTGAAACTGCCCAAGAGTACACTGAGTGCTTCATCTCCACAGGAGTAAGGTCATCCCAATTATCCTTAGTAGGGTGTCCTTATTAACAGATTACTAAAAGATAACAGCCATCAACTAAGAGAGAATTTAGGTTATCTTCCAAGTTGGTTGGGCTACAGTTCACTAACAGAGGAACCACAAGAGGAATCCTGTTGGGAACAGCATCTGTTTTAGTTAGGGTTTTTATTACTGTGAAGAGATACCACAACCATGGTAACTCTTATAAAGAAAACATTTGAGGGTGACTTGCTTAAAGTTTCAGAGGTTCAGTGCATTAAGATCTTGAAGGGGAACATGGCAGCATGCAGGAAGATTTGGTGCTGGAGCTGAGAGTGCTACATTTTGCAGGCAAAAGGAAGTCAACTGACTCACTAGGAGGTATCCTGAGCATAAAAAACCTCAAAGCCCACCCCCACAGTCACACACTTCCCCCAGCAAGGCCACAGGTCCTAATAGTGCCTCTCTCTTTGAAGGTTACTTTCTTTCAAACCACCACAGCATCCTTCCAACACCAACCCCATTTAGATTTCTGTAAAGCTGGAGGCCATCTTTCAGACTGATAGTGGATGGCAATGTTATCCTCATTCAAAGGACTCCAGAAGCTTCTGCCATTTTAATTCTAAGGGCTGCATTCAAAGAACACAGAATTGGGGTGAAAATATTTGTGCTTACAGATGCAAAAAATGGTGGCCAATGAAAGGATAAAGAAAAAAATCACTATCTTTGTAGTTTATCCTTATTATTTTTATGCTGAAAAGTCTCTTGATAATGAAATGATAAAAATTAGTCTAGAATATTATAAATATAATCTCAAATTTACTTAGAACATTGTCCTTCACTTGTAAGAGCAGATTTCATTATACTGTTTATAAATTCAAATATTTCAGGACCACCAATGTGCTTTAGCTATCAGTTTTCTCATGGCTTCTTTAACCTTCTAGTTTCAGAGACTGTAGATGAGGGGGTTCAACATTGGGAGCACCACTGTGTAGAACACAGACACCACCTTATTTCTGGTCCATGGAGTAGCTGGTCTGGTGCATCAGATAAATGAATGTGATGGTCTCAAAGAACAGAGTGAATGCAGTGAAGTTGGAGGTGCAGGTGGAGAAGGCCTTCTGGTGGCCTTCTGTAGAGTGCATCTTCAGGATTAACTCAAGGATGTAGACATACAACAGGGAAATGATAAACACAGTGACCACAATGGTGGAGCCTGAAGAGAATGTGGAAATGGCTTCCAAAGAAAAGTCATAAGAACAAGAAAGCTTCAAAAGTAGTGAATAGTGACCAAAAAAAAGTAATTAACTTTCTTTGGTCCACAAAAGGACAGATTTAATAACAATCAGTAAGTATTCAAGCATTCACAATTCCACCTAGTTAGGAAGCTCCCACTAGGAGGATGTAGACTGTGGAGGACATCTGTGTAGAGGTGAGCAGATGGCCACATGGTAGTCATACATCATGGAAGCTAGCAAGAAAGACTCAGATGTCCCAAATGTCACCACAGAAAAGAGTTGAGCTATACAACCAGGCACAAGAATAAATGTTCCCTTCCTAAGAAAACCCCTCAGCATGATGGGAGTGACTGAGCTGGAGTACCCAATGTCTAGAAAGGCCAAATGGCTGAGAAAAAGGTACATGGAAGTGTGAAGTTGAGGGCTGGTCCTGATTAGCACAATTATGTTTAAATTACCCATTAGGGTAACAGAGCTTAATAGAAACATAACAAATAAAATGGCACAGACTGTTCTATCCTCTGTTAACCGCCAAAGTATGAACTCTGTTACCACTGTGTAGTTTCCAGGTTCCATCTATATCAGGAATACTGCCACTGAAAGTAAAATGAGAAGGTATTAAAATTGAATCTAATTGCCTTAAACATTGTTTTCACAATATGAATGACAAAACATAGATAGTTACACATGTGAAGGAACATGGTGTCATATAATAGCTCATGGAAGAACTTCAGTCTATAAAATTCACTGATGCATGGTCAATGATGTTTAGAAAGTTTGTATTTGACACACTTAAATTATAATTTAATCATGTTGGTATGTTAAGTTTCAATGAGCGACAAAGACCCACTGAAATGGGGAAAACATCTCTTCTGTCTAGATCTCAGTGTCAAGGGGGATGAGCTCAGGACTTGGCTTTGTTACTGACAACCTGTGGAGTTTTTAGACAATTGACATACAAAAGACAATACCCACCACTATGCCATCTTAAGGTACTTCACCATGTACCTCATAATATTCTTACTTTCAATAAGATGAATACATATATAATGTTATATATATAACATATATAATACTATACATTGAGTATAGATGCAGGTGGATGTAGGACAAATTATCAGCACCTTAATATAACCTATCCTTTGACTGTAAAGCAAAATAAGAAATAAGCATCACTGTATCAGCAGACAAAAAAAAATACCTGTCAGTACCTGTGCCTCAACAATGGAAAAATGGCAAAGAATTGCCAATGTAAAGCAAGTCTGTGTTTATGAGAAATGGTACATTTTGGGATACAATGCCTTGAGCACCTGACTTGCTTGTTAAAATTATACCAAAAATCCATCAGGACTATGAAAATTACAGATATTTGTGTTCACATAAATATATGTCATCTGTTAGCATCTATTAGTTATTTTTGTGGGCATTAACTTTTTAAAATGATTTGTTTTATGTATATGAGTCTGCATGTATGCCTTTATGCCAGAATAGGGCATCAGATCCCACTATAAGATGGTTGTGAGCCACCATGTAATTGCTAGTAATTGAACTCAGGACCCATGGAAGAACAACCAGTGCTCTTAACCCCTGAGCCATCTATCCAGGCCCACATTAAATACTTTGATAAAAACTTTCCATGGATTGCTAAAACTATTCTAACTCTCTTGGAAGTTGCAGGAGTGAGCAAGGGTACAGTATGCAGACTGTTTCAACTCAAAATTGAAAACCTTAAGGAAATAAATGCTTTTTATACATCTCTGGGTGGCACCATCTTTGGTTTTTAATTAAATTTTTTATTTTTACATAGTTGGAAATTGTGGTTGGAGAGATGGGTCAGCGATTAAGAGCACTTGCCATTTTTGGAGAAAATGCAAGTTTTGTTCCCAGCACTCACATGATGGCTCACAAGGCCGGTAATTCCAGAACTAGAGCAGCTGGCATCCTCTTATGACCTCTGTGGGCACTGCTTATTTGTGACACACAAACACATGAAGGCCAATCACTCATACACACAAAATAAAAATAAACAAATCTTTAAAAAATTGTAGCTGGAAATTCACATGCAATTGTAGGAAATAACATGGAAAGCTTATAACATGTTGCCAAACTTCAATACAGTTCACAATCAGTATACTAACACTACACTTGGGTATAGTCAAGATGGAGAACATTTTATAAATATAAATATAAATATATATATGTGTGTGTGTGTGTGTGTGTGTGTGTGTGTGAGAGAGAGAGAGAGAGAGAGAGAGAGAGAGAGAGAGAGAGAGAGAGAGAGAGAGAGAGAGAGAGAGAGAGAGGGGGTTTCTCTGTGTAGCCCTGCCTATCCTGGAACTAGCTCTGTAGACTAGGTTGGCCTTCAATTCACAAAGGTACGCCTGCCTCTGCCTCCCGAGTACTGGGATTAAAGCTGTGTACAACCACTGCCCAACAAGATGTAGAACATTTTTTATCATCATTGGGAATGCTCATGCTACCATCTATAATCTTAAGAAATTCCCTTTAGACCTGGTTCTCTCTTAAATTTCTGATAACATATAACATGTTCTCCATTTCTTAGTTTTGTCCTTTAAAAAATTAAGCACTAAACAGAATTCAACTATATCTCTCGTAATCTTTACTATAATGGCTATGTGTACATATACACTATCCTAAAGCTATTCTGAAGAAAGAAGTGGGAATACTTCAAGGTTGCTGTGATAATACTAAACTTGACAGATTTATGAGGGAATAAAATCAAAGGTAACTACTTTTGTTGAATACAGATGCAAATCTCTTCCATAAAATATTAGCAAAATGAATTCAACAACATTTTTTAAGACTAGATATTCTAAAGTTTATCTATGACATGCAAGAATGCCCTAACATATACAAAGCAATGTGATACAAAATTAGAAATAAAAATTATTGAATTACCTCAATAAATCCACAAGAAGTCTCTGACACAATACAGAGCACTTTTATAATTCAAATTTTCAAGCAATAAGATTTGTAAAGAAGTTAGTCCACTAGAATAAAAGTTGTATATCATCACCTCAAAATGAACATTATATTCAATGATGAAAAACTGATACCCCCCACCCTGCAAGATCAGGGGGAAAAAGTGTGCCTACTTGTGATACTTTAATTCAGAATAGTGCTAAAAGTCCTAACTTGGTCAATTAGACAAAATATAGTAAAAGACAACAAACAGATAAGAAGGGGTGGTTTCTATGGTTATCTATGATATATTTTTTATATAAAATCACAAAAATGTGTCCAAATAACCAAAATATATCATCAAAGATATATGCAATGTGTGGGAGACCATTTTCAGGTTTCCTAGTGGCTTTACCCAGCAGGTCTGCATAGAGAGGATGAATGAACCATGGGCCTGAGTGCAGCTGTATGAGATGGTCTGCACTGGGCTCTGCTAGGGGGAGGTCTTTTGCTCTACCCTGTGGCATTTCTATAAATACCCTACGCATAGACAGTTGGGGCCCGTTGGAATGGGTTCCAGGCCTTCTCAAGGCTATACCGTGTTTTCTATCTGTTTGTCCCTACTCTAAATCCTTCTATCTAATATTTCCTGCTACTCCTACTCAAGAGCACTCTGGGGAAGTGTGGGGGTGGTGGGTAGCCCCATCACAGCAATGTAACCAACCAACAGAGTTAGGAAATCAGAAAATAAGCCCATCTCTAAAGCATAAACAAAAATGAAACACAGAGAAAATTAGCAATATAGGAAGTTGTTGCATTGACAGCTTCAAGAGGGTGATGAATAAAACTGAAAATAATGTAAATAAATGAAATGACATCTTTGGTTCATGCCCTGGAAGACTTAATATTGTTAAAATATCCATGTTAAAATATCCACAGTATACAATGTGATTATAGAGCCACCTGAGTTGTATCATAATCTTAAAGACATTCTCTATATAAATAGAAATGTCAACTCAAAAATTCATATTCACTCATAAAACACTCAAAATAGTCAAAATTATCTTAAGAAACAACATAGCTGAAGTATCATAATTATCATTTCAAAAGTATATTTTCGCTTTGAAGACTGTTACACAGCAGATAATAGAATTTCTCATTAACAAATGGTTGGGAAAACTAAATAGGTAAATGCAAAAGAATGAAATTCAGTCCAAATCTTACACCATACAAGAAATTGACTGTAATGGAGTAATATCACTGAAACCATCAAGATCCTAGAATTATACATAGGAGACCGTTCTAGTAGAGTAGGTATTGCCTGATTTCAAATAATATGAGCTCTTTAAAACTATAGAGTTCACAAGCCCAGAAAGTGGCATTGTGGATTGTGAGCTTGAGGTGAGGGAAAGTATTTATATTTCCCTTACTAGCATAAAGTTTCAGTGAGGAAGAATTAATGAATTTTATAGATCCACTACATAGCCTTGTATCTGTAGTTAGCTATGCTTTCTTATACACTTAAGTTTTGTTAAGAGGGTATGCAACATGTGATGGTTTTACCATAATAAAATAAGAATACTAAAAAGATTTGTAATACATTCATTTGATATTAATATATGCGCATGGGAATCTGCTGTGTTCTAAGAACTAGGCAGATGAGATCCCTTCCTTAGAGTAGTTTTAGAACACTACAAGATGTGGTAAGTGCCAAGCATTTTTCAAGCTTCTCTGAAACTGCTCATTGGTAGAGAATGTCTTAGTCCAAGATGTCAGGAAAATCATCAATGACAAAGTTATTTAAATCTGCAATATAAGTTGATTACAGTTAGTTGTCCATGAGAAAAGTCATGGGGAAGAACATACTTATAGTATGATTTACACTTGGATAAGAATAAAGCTGTAGAAGTTTATATCATCATTTAACCATGACATGTGAAAGATTTTTAAGCAAATTAACATGAATTCAACAAACATCTATTTAACTCTTCATGTATTCTAGAATTGGATCATTAAATAAGCATATAAAAAGTAACAGATAGTAGACATGTGGATCAACTGATGTGAACAAAATGTTAGTGGAAAGACAGATATGAAATTAATTTCATTCTCTCGTGCAGTTTGGAATGTTTTAACTTAATTGTTGGCCAGCGGTTTACACCATTCTTCAGCCTCTGCACTTTCTTACAACCTAAATGAACTGTGTGTTTATAGAATAGATGAGGCTTTGCAGTCTATTTTTAGTTAGCTGGACTTGGTTCATTTAAAGTTCTACATCTTCTGAGTGTGGGCTGTCATGCTTAGCATTTTACTAGAGGCATGACCAATGGACTCCTTAAACTCAAGATGAAAAGAGACTAAATTTAGCCTAGGGAAAATGAAGCCCCAATTTAAGATCACTGCAAATGTCCATCATGGCTAGGACAATCTGACAGTCATTTTGTTAGTGTCCATGGCAGGGTCATTAAAATGGTAGTGTATTTGATTATTCTACTGTAAATCATAAATGTTAGTAGGCAATGGAGAATGCAGAGAGTGTCTGCCCACAGGTGTAGTTTACATCTCAAGTCCCTTATAGCAAACTTATAATATGTTGAAAATGAACATGATTTCATTATTGAAAATGATATTTCAGCTGGGCGGTGGGCGCACGCCTTTAATCCAGCACTCGGGAGCAGAGGCAGGCGGATCTCTGTGAGTTGAGGCAGCTGGTCTACCAGTGAGTTCAGAAAGGCGCAAAGGTACACAGAGAAACCCTGTCTCGGAAAAAAAAAAAAAAAAAAAAGAAAATGATATTTCAGATCTGTTGGATGCATGGCTGTAAACTAAATTCTTCTGGTGAATCCAACTCATCTCTGAATAGGTAACATGAAACCTGGACCACAGAATACAGCCATATTTTGGAAGTACCACAGTTAAATTACAGCCAAATGATGTCATTTCCTTTTGCAAGTCATTCCATTAAAATAAATTAAACCCATGGGTAATTAAAAATATTTAATCCATACACTTGTATATAATCACATGCACATTTTATTCTTTCTGTCCCACTGGACAAGTAGGCAAATACTTGTAAGTTCTTTGTCCCACTGGATTGTCAGTATAATTTCCCAAATAAATGAAGCAATTAACTTGTAATTTTAAGGGAAGAAAGTTACTTGGGGCTGTGTCCCAAATGATCAAAAACTCACTTAAAAGTCGTTTTGCTATGCAATAAGAATTCCTTGGAGCCCCTTCTGGGTGTTGTAATAGATGTGTTACTGACTTAGACTTCTAGCCCTTCAAGGATAGAGGAATATTTGAATTTCCTAAGTGTCATGGAAGCTATTTGTCTTGAGTAAAGTGTAAGAGATTGAGACATTCTTGCTATTTCTTTATGGTTTGAACAGTGTCTTTATTCACACTTATAAATAAACAAAGGAATCAAGTGTGGTATGTATGTTCTCCTTTGTACAGGTCAAAAACAGGAGGTTAAAAGTCCTTGTCATTTGCCTGTGTTTCCATGCACTGTGTTGGTGGGGTACAAATTGGCCCTCAGTTTGTGTGGCTCCATTGTATTTCTGTATATTGCTTTGTCTTCTTGCAGACAGCCACATGCCACTTTGAAAACATTTCTATCTTTCATACATTTAATTTTTTTAAGAAACTTTGTCTCTGTAGATCTTTGTCTAGAAGCCACAATATATGGTGAATTGTGACTCACAGTACTAGAGAAACTTGGACCTAATACAGCTTGATAAATTTCAATAAAAATGCAGTTTTCAATAGCTATATATGCATTGCTGATTGCTATATATGTGTTGTTTCTTAGACTTCAGGTAGAAGTTTTTGAAGAAAAGCAAATAATTCTAAAGACTCTGCTGGTCTTTAGAATTGTGAAAATGGGTGGATAGGACTAACATTTTCCCTGTCCTGGTTCATGCTCTGCATCTTGAATGAAGGGCTCATAATTTTGAAATGTGAATTGGCCTTTTCTTTATTATAATTTGTTAGTTATTATAGCTTCCCACTTCCATCCAGACCACTCTAACTCTCTTACTCTATGCCAAATGCACCTCCTTTCCTTTCCTAACCACTGCTTTCTAGAACTGGTGATATGAAAATATATCTAATGGAAGCTCCCAAACACTTCTGTTTATTTATTTGATGTTAAGATATAGCAACATCTAGACTCTTATCACTTCCTACAATCCCATAAAGGAGTAGAGTCTTGAGACACTTTGCAAAATGCCTACTATGTTTATACCAGAGTGATAATAAGAATTGTGATGAGTCTTTCTATCTTCAATGCAGACGTTTTTAATGAAGAATTTGGCTTCTTTTATTCTAGCAGGTCATAAAAATAAAAATGTCCAAATTAGTTCTATTGTTATTAGCCCGACAATTAGATAAATGGAGGCTGTATTTACTGGAGGAGAGAACACTGGGGCAGAGGCATGTTTGTGATTGGGGATGGGAAAACTGAGAGTCAACATTGGCATGAATATTTAGGTTAATCAGTTTGTGCTATAAAAATAAATGTTTCTGTGGATCCCCATGTATGTATTTCCTGTATATACATGGAATAAACTTGTATCATATGCTAGTAGGAACTACATAGTTGGATCCTAAAATAATTGAATTTCTTGTTATAATATCTTATGGAATTTGAAAAGAAAATTTACAAAGCATTCTATGACTAAGAAATTAAGAATTTTAAAATTGCCATTTTAAAATTTAATTTAATTATATATTTATTATAAAATTATATTTAGGTGCATATATTAATTGCAGATCCATTTCAGCTAATGACTCTCCTCTGGTTCTGGTTCCAGTGGGCACCATTGGGTAAATGAATGGAGACTGAAAATGACACCATGGTGACAGAATTTATTATTTTGGGACTAACAGATAGTCCTACACTACGTGCCATCTTATTTGTGTTTTTTCTACCAGTTTACATAGTGACTATATTGGGAAATATCAGTATAATCCTTTTAATTCGAAGCAGCCCACAGCTTCACACTCCCATGTATCTGTTCCTCAGCCATCTAGCCTTTGTGGATATTGGATACTCCACATCGGTCACACCCATCATGCTCATCAGTTTCTTAAAAGAAAAAACTACTATCCCTCTCTCTGGCTGTGCAGCCCAGCTTGGCTCTGATGTAGCTTTTGGAACTACAGAATGCTTCCTGCTGGCCACCATGGCTTATGACCGCTACGTGGCCATCTGTTCACCCCTGCTCTACTCCACTCAGATGTCCCCATCAGTCTGCTTATTCCTGCTGGGGGCATCCTACTTAGGTGGATGCATGAATGCCTCATCATTCACAGGCTGTTTTGTGAACCTAAACTTCTGTGGCCCAAACAAAATCAACCATTTTTTCTGTGACCTCTTCCCACTTGTGAAACTCTCTTGTGGCCATGCTTATATTGCTGAAATATCCCCATCCATCTCTTCAGCATCTGTCCTTGTGAGCACATTATCTACCATCATTGTGTCATACATTTACATCCTACTCTCAATCATAAGGATGCGCTCTACTGAGGGAAGGAACAAGGCCTTCTCCACCTGCACTTCCCATCTCACTGCAGTCACTTTGTTTTATGGAACAGTTTTATTTGTGTATGTAATGCCCAAGTCTAGCTATTCAGCTGATCAGGTCAAAGTGGCTTCTGTGATCTACACAGTGGTGATCCCCATGTTGAATCCTCTTATCTACAGTCTGAGGAACAAGGAGGTGAAAGAGGCTATGAAAAAATTGATGGCCAGAACACTTTGGCTCCCTTGAAGTAAATCAGACAAAGCTAGTAAATTCAGTGACAGTGAGCAACAACAGTGATTGATATTTCCATGTTATTTATCCATACTCAGAACACTTACATAGTGAGAAGCTTTTATGCATACAGAAATTTGATGTTTATTTCCATTTATAATTTTAAAAATGTCATTTACATGGACACCTGCTGCATCCAAGTGAAATGTGGATTTTTTTTAAGGTAAGAAAACTTCAAAGGATAGTTCATAACTTTAAATATTCCCCATTTGCCAATTTTGTAATGGTATTTGAATGAAGTCTTTCAAAGCTTAAATGTCTTTCAATCTTCTATTTAAAGTAACACTTAGGAATGAAATTTCCAGCAGATGTGTAACAAATGGTATGTCTGACAAGTTAGGGATTCAGGTCATCCCTCTCTAAAGGTATTGCTCTTACATGGTAAATGACTCTGTTAACTTCTGGAAACAGTGATAATAGTCTCTCAGAAAAAAATCTGTTTATTTTCTTTTAATTTGATTCAGAATGAAAAAAATCATGATCCCTGTATTTTGCCATTGCAAGATACAAATCCGATAACAGAGGAAATTGAATGAATCTTGTCCATCTGCTGACTGAGGTCTGCATACATAGGTATTTATTAGAGTGTAATTTAGTAGCAAACATTATTCTGTAGGATGACAACAGGATGGTTGTCTTTGTATGATAGCAAATAGGCAGGAAATTATGGCTCAATCAGAGAATGCCCTTACCACTCTCTTCTAACCACTCAAGGATGTATCTGTGGTCACTGATTACCCCACTCATGATCAGTCTTTCTGTGGCAGTTTCTCCCTGTAGCTCTTCTAACAGTGATTTCTGATTAAACTTTGGTGAATGCATTTTTATTAACACAGTTGTAGTGTTGGACAAAAACTGTGAAGGTATGGAGACACCATTTCACAAGCTGATTTCTCATCCTTGAACTTTTCACTGGTCAGATTGAACAAATGTCCTCTTCTCCTGGAAGCTGCCTTGGGATTTCTTCACTTATGGTTCTGAAATTTGTTCATTTATACCTCCCTGCCCATATCATTGTGGAACTAGATTTTCACCAATGCAGTAATTCTAAGATGGAAGCCTGCACAGACATACACGGCTGGTAGCACTCCAGGGTTTAACTTCAGCCTGGGAAAAGACTTTCAGCATCATGCTGGGAACTCTGTTGGTTGAAGATTTTAATTGTCTGTTTCTGGTCATCTTTATCTTGTCTTCCACACTTTGTTCTTGAGGAAGGCAATAGTATTTCTGTCCCCAAAAGTAATCTTCCTTAGAGGACAGAAAAACTTCTTCATTGCTCTTTGCTCCAAGACTCTCAAACCCAGTGTATCTTACTGAATTGGCTGTATTTCTCACTAATTTTCCCTTTTCATCTCCTTTCTTAATACATACCACCTCTTTGTAAAATGTCATCTTTTTTTTCATTTCTGTGACCTAGTACCTGATAGAAGCAACTGAAGGGAGGAACAGTTATTTTGGATTATAAGTCCATCATAGTGGGAAAGCATGGCCCCTGGAATGTCTGGCCTGTGGTGCCTATCACATTCCGGTGAGACTGGAAACAGAAATCTTAGGGCACAAGCAGAAGCTAATGTCACCTTCAAGACATGCCCCCAACAAAAGCTAGGCCAGAACCCCAAGGATTCTACAGCCTAGACTGCTACTCACATCACCAGTGAGGCTACCTGGAAAACAGGACCCCAAGAAAGACATGAGGATCGCCCAATGACAGAGAAATGGCTGAGATCTTCATGAACAACCTGGACATGAATGGGAATAATGAAGGGCGAGGGTTGAGGGAAAGAGAGCGGGAGATCCCAGCTGGATCAAGAACAGAGAGGGAGAACAAAGAATAGGAGAGCATGGTAAATGAAGACCACATGAGGAAAGGAAGAAACAAAGTGCTAAAGAGGCCCACAGAAATCCACAAAGATACCCCCACAAAAGACTGCTGGCAATGGCCGAGAGACAGCCCAAACTGACCTACTCTGGTGATGGGATGGCCAAATACCCTAATAGTTGTGCCAGAAACCCCATCCAAGGACTGAGGAATCTGGATGCAGACATCCATGGCTCGCCCCGAGTGGAGCGCCGGGAGTCTAATTAGCGAGAAATAGTAGGGTTTATATGAGCGAGAATTGTTAAAACCAAGGTTGGATAAAGCACAGGGACAAATAGCCAAACGAATGGAAACACATGAACTATGAACCAATAGCTGAGGAGCCTGCAACTGGATTTGGCCCTCTGGATAAGTGAGACATTTGATTAGCTTGATCTGTTTGGGAGGCATCCAGGCAGTGGGACCGGGTCCTAACCTCAGTGCATGAGTTGGCTGTTTGAAACCTGGGGCTTATACAAGGGATGCTTGGCTCAGCCTAGGAGGAGGGGACTGGACCTGCCTGGACTGAATCTACCAGGTTGAACTCAATCCTTAGGGGAGTCTTTGCCCTGGAGGAGGTGTGAATGGGAGATGGGCTGGGGGGACGGAGAGGGAGGCAAGAAGGGGGAGAACAAGGGAATCTGTGGCTGTTATGTAGAACTGAATGGTATTGTAAAATAAAATAATATTAAATTTTAAAAAAAGCTAGGCCAGAACCCCAAGGATTCCACAGCCTTCTCCCTGAAACAGTTCCACCAGCTGGGGAGTAAATATTCAAACACATAAGCTGAGAAGGTGGGGGGAAATGGAACATAGAATTTTATATACAAACTATAAAAGTATATTCTCACAGACATGAATGGACATACTGCATGCCCATTTAAATGGTCAATCTACCTCTGTCCTTTTTCTTCATTCAAAAGGAAGATATGCTACATATTTATTACATCTTTATCTGAGCTTTTTTTGTTTAAAATTTTAAAATTTCTGCAACTGCTTATTATAATTTCATACAGAGATATGTCTCATGTGTTTCAGCTCTAAGTTGAAACTCACCCAGCTGTAAAGGGTAGATCTGGCATTGGGAATGAGGTAGATTCATGTTCTTCTCCCTTGTTCTGAATAAACATGAAAGAGGAAGACAGTACCTGTGCAAATAAAAAAAAAAAAAAAAAAAAAAAAAGAACCAATGCTAGAAATTGCAGTTTGTGTAGATGGCCACATGCTTTCATGTTTATTTTTGGTTTGGTTTTGGTTTGGTGTTGGACATAGAGCCGAAGGTCTTGTGGATGCTAGGTAAGCTGTCTACTACTTAGCCAAACCCCCAACCCTGTTTTTATACACTGAGATCTAAAGTTTGATCCTTACTTTCTACTGATGGGCAGACATTCAGGCCTTAACAAACTATGTCTTTACCCATTACCTTACCATATCGCCAAAAGCAGCCAAGAGTGCTGAGGGTGTGGACACTCCCAAGAGAAAGGGAATGATGGATTAGGGTGCAGTTTAGGGATGAATTGTGTCTTTCTAAAATATGCATGGAGGACTTATAATTCTCAGGATCATTGAATGTTACTTTATTTAAGAACAGATTCATTGCAGATATAATTTTTTAGGAAGATAACTGCTGGAGTAAACTGGGCTCCCCATCCAGTTTGACTAAGGACCTGGTTTTGGATGTAAACATTACAAAGGACAAAACTATGTTAAAAAGAAGACACAGATGTGGATGCTGCTGCTATAAGCCAATGAAAGCCAAGCATTTACCTTAAAATTCAAAAAGCTAGGGGAAAGGCATGGAACAGATTCTCCTTCAGAACCCTGAGAAGAACCAGCCCTAATAATGCCTCATTCTTGCACTCTAAGCATCCAGAAATACAAGATGAATTGCATCTATATAAGACATCTAGCTTATGGCACTTGGCTATAGCAGCCCTAGCAAATGAATACAATTGCATGTTAGTTCACCCTCAAGTCTCACTATCAGCTAGTTTACTCCTGGAAGAGAGGAGAATAGAGGCTTGAAGGATACCATGAATGTATGCTAAAAGATGCCTTCTTTAAAAGCAAAATTATTTATGAGAGCTGTTTTTTTTTTCTCATTTTAACCTGATTCTACAAGCTTGGTGACAAAGACATCAGCTACTAACCCACACAAGCCAAAACTGCTAATTATTTCTCAAAACTACTGCCTACTCTTTCTCAAACATCACCTAGTTTACTATACATGGATTCTAGACTTTACAATCCATTGCTTTCTTCAATTGATTTTAATTTAAAAATATTGTAAGTTTAATTTAAAAAATAATGTAAGTTTATTGATAATGAATTTTTAACAGATTACTTTTTGTCAAAAAATTCCTTTTTGCACCTTCAATTTTGAGTGATATTTTGTTTGGGATAGAAATCTGAGTTAACAGTTAAAAATATTTTCACACAAAATTTCACTCGAGTATAGTTTCTATAATTTCTTTTCAATGTTGCCAGTGGCCATGTCAGAGGAGCAGTAGGTGGCAACTGAATGAAGTTCAAGGTGTCAGTCCACCAGGAGGAAACTCTCTGATGGGCCAATCTCGGACAGGCAAGTCCCCAGACCTAAGGTCCCAGAATGTCTTTTGTGTCTGCTGTGTCTTTTCATGTGTGCTGCTGCCATCTTCCTCTGGTATCCAGCATGGTATGAATGGGTGCGAGGAGATCCCCACTGCCTCTAATGTAGTGTGTTTGTGTCATGGAAACATCATATTCTACTGGGCATGTTTACCCGTAGATTAGTATGAAGATGATTCCTTCCTAAGCTGTATTGTCTAATTGATAATAATAATGCTAATTTAAATAGAGTTTTGCTGACAAAAATATAAACAAGGAAGTGTCATACAACTAGAACACATGAGTTTCTATTGAGGAGTGTGGCTTAGGTTAATGATTAAGGAAATCAGTTGAGTCCCAGTTAGACCAGGTAGTTTAAATTCTTTTAACCTTAGTGTTGGTAGATGTGTTCATAGGCTTCAGAGTGCATTACAGTTGAAACAAAGCTTTGAAAATAAAGTTAGACTAAGATGTTATTGTCAAATAGCTTTGAGGTGAAAAACCCAAGAAGATAAGTTTTAGAAAGACACATAGTTAATGTGGAACTCTTTAAGTTCAGGGAACAAGAATAAAGCAGCCCAATTATTACTAGCTGATGCAGTTTTCTTGTTAGGATTAGTTGATGACCAAAGGTGATGAATAATTGCTTGTGCCCATTTTTGCCCTCGATCTCCTGATATAAAAATCTATTGATGAGTTGGTATACACCCCAAAGATTTAAAGTAGAGCTAACTGATTCTTTTTCATATATAAAAGGTTAGGTTTGCAATTCCTTTAAGATTCCTTTAAAGATAAGTAATAAAGTAATCGGCCCTTTCTTTGTAACTGCAAAACTGAAGCTTGCCAGTAAAAGTTCTGACTGAGAAAAATATCTTGCTTGCCTACACGGTTAATCTATAACAAGGTGCTTAGCAATGAATGTATGTGGCTTCTTGGGATAATTTGTTTTTCACCTGTAATATGTAAAATGCTTGATCATATAAAGGATATGGAAAATATGCTTTTTTAACTGTTCATTTTGTATTCATTGCAGTCATTCACTTGAAAAAAGAATGCAACAACACTGTAATTTTTATGTTGCCTGAAAGATTTTGCTGGGGTGTATAAGCTGTAAGGGAAACAATAGAGACAGAGTTAGTCAGAGTTAAAATGAGCTAGAAGGAAAACATCAATAATGAGTTAGAAGAAAAACATTAAGAATGAGTGTTAGAAGGAAAACCTAAAGAATGAGAGAATTAAAATGAGTTAGATAGAAAATATCAGGAATTAGAAAGTTAGCAGGAAAACATTAAGAATGAGAGTTAGAAGGAACTATAAGGGAAACATCAAGAATAAAGATAGAGTTAGAAGGAAAACGTCAAGATGAGAATAGGAAATCACCAGGAAAATAAAGTATAGAGAATGCAAAATTAGAATAAAGGAAAGGTCTAAAGGAAACCATCAAGAGAGTGTGAGTGTCTTTTTCCCTCAACCCACTCCGATAAAAAAAAAAGTCTACCACATGCCAATGCTGTGGCTTACTTTCAAGTCCTGGGCTTTCTGGGAGCTGGTCCCCCAGCCAGCAAAACAGTGTAACCTGTCATTTTCTAATTTTTGCTTCTTAAAGGGAGTACATATTTTATCTTCTACTATCTTCTTTCTGTCTGTCTCTCTCTCTCTCTGTTGCTGTCTCTGTCTCTTTCCCCCACCTCTTTCTTATAACACTAAGAATCAAATTCAACTGTTAAGCAAGCATTCTACCACTGAACTATAACCTCTGCCCACAGTCACTTTTTGGTTTTCTGTAGTTTTTTTTTTTTCATAATTTTTCTAAATCTAAACTGTTCTCATACTTTCCATATTTGGATTTTTTCAGACTTCAAAAAATTTTCTCAGCTCATATTCTTTCTCTAATTTTGATATTTATTGGTGACTGCCTTCAAATATGTCTTCTACCTCATGGCTTCCCATTTCAATTATCCGTGTGTTAGATCACTTCACATCTCTTAGGAAGCTATCAGAAGGCCTTCTCAACTTGCACCTCCTACCTTACTACAGTCTCTCTTTCTGTTGGACCATTGCATTCATTTATGTGATACCTAAATCCAGATACTCCATAGTCCAGAACTATGTGGTATCTGTGTTCTACAGAGTGATGATTCCCATGTTTACGTCCCTTATCTACAGTCTCAGAAACACAGATGTTAAAGAAGCCATGAGAATATTGATGACACATGCTCACTGGTATTCATAAATATCTGGAATTTAAGCAGTGTGATGAATTTTGATATTTCCAATGGAATGGTTAATATACTATGAAAATTTATAATTATATTGATTATATTTTGACATAAATGTTATCATCTTACTATCAAGAACATATCATCATAAAAACAATTGGTTCACTAAGATAGCAATAGTTAGCAATTTTCTCTTTGTTTTATCCCTTCATTAGCCATGATTTTCTGTAGACAAATTTCTAAATGGTCTTAATAAATAAAAAACATGGAGCCAGAAATTTGAGTTAAAGCCATAGAGAAAGACCAGAGTAAGAGGACAAACCACATGCTAACCTCACCTCACCAACTCTGCAGCTTCCAAAGAGAGCTTCTTCCTGTATACTCAAGTTTATATGGCTTTTCTGTTCTGTTCTCTCATTGGTTCTCTTAGCCATCACTTCTTCCTACACAGCTCTGTAGCTTTCTATCTGTCTGTACAGACCTCCAGAATTGTATGGGTGGTACTAGGTTTAAAGGCATGTGTTACCTCGCTTGACTCTGTTCGCTAGTATGGCCTTGAACACACAAAAATCCTGCCTGCCAAGGGTGTGTGCTACCACTGCCTGACTTCTTTGTGTATGTATAATAATTTTTCCTCTGATCTCCAGGCATACTTCATTTATTAAAGCACAAATAAAATATCACCACATTTCAGCACAAATAAAGTATCACTATAATTTTATGCATGTATGAACACAAGTCTCTCACATAAGTTCTGTGTTCTTTGCATACAGCCTTTAGAATGGAAACTGTAGAATTATCTAGAATCCTTTGAATGAAAATAATATTGCCACCCATTATCTTAACCTGAAAGAAATGACCTCCTGCTCTATAGAAATCTAAGTCTTAAAGGCAGAAATGTCGGTGGTTGGGAAGCTGTGTTATCAACAGGATTCCTCTTTTGATATCTTATCCATCCAACTCAAGAGATCACTCAAATACATTTTTCTACTAATCCTTTCTTTTTAGCAATCCATTGAGCTCAATGCCTTAAGGAACCCTTAAGGACATCCTACTAGGGATAATTGGGGCGGGGGAGAGTGATTTCACTCCTGTGAAGATGAAGATATAGGAGTTCAGTTTTCTTGGGTTGTTTCAGTCATGAGATTTACTGTGTACTTCTGCTGTATCTTTTGAACACCTTATTTCTTTGGTGCCTCTGAAACTGTAATTTCTTTTTTCCCTTGTTATTAAAAACAGATTATTTACTCATACAATATGTTCTGATTAGTGTTTCCCTTCTACTCCTTCTGGTTCCTCCCCACCTCCTTGCCTATCCAGATCCATTCCCTTTGTGTCTCTCATTCGAAATGAATAGGCTTCTAAAATATACAAACAAAACATAACAAGTAAAATATAATAATATAAACCAAAATCTATCACATTGATTTTGGGTAATACAAACCAATGGAAAGAAAAGAGCCCCAAGAGAAGGCACAAGAATCAAAAACCCATATTTTATTACACTCAGAAGTTCCATAGAAATATTAAACTGAATGCTATAATATATATGCAGAGAACCTGTTTCATACCCATGCAGGTCCTATGATTACTGCTACACTCTCTGTGAGTTCATATGAGCTTTGTTCAGTTGGTTTAGAAGGCCTTGTTCTCCTTGTATCCTCCCTCCCCCTCTGGTTCCCACACTACTACACTCCTTCTGCCTCCTCTTCTGTGGGGTTCTCTGAGCTTTGTGAGGAGACTAGATGGAGACTAGAGATTTGATGGGATCATTTAGAGCTGTGTAATGTTTGCTGTGGCTGTTGGTATGTTGCAGGTCACTGTATCTGGAAACCCCTTGAGGAAGGGGGTGAGAAGATGCAGCATCAACAACACAGACACTGTGAGTCAGGTGAGAAGCAAGCAGCATATTCCTTTATTGAGGATATGAGGTGAACCTATATAGAGACTCTCTTAGCTGTGTTGTCTCTTTCTCATTGGCCCCCAGTGTTCTGATGGTCATGTGTCATCAATCAACAGGTGCAGTGGCAGATTCCAAGTTGGCTCAGCGGGAAGTAGCTAGCAGGAATGCCTATGTGCACTACCCAGAACAAGGCAGCTGTGGTTTTATCAGGCTAACTGGCTGTGCTCCTCCTATACTGATATTTATTCCCATCTGTTGCAGAAGGAAAATTTATTTGTTCGCCCAAGAAAACATTAAAGTCAACAAAGTCATAACAAAAAATGTCCAGGAATTATGGGATACCATGAAAAGACCAAACCTAAGAATAATAGGGATAGAAGAAGGAGAAGAATACAACCTCAAGTCACAGAAAATATATTCAATAAAATCATAGAAGAAAACTTTGCTAATCTAAAGGACATGCCTATGAAGATACAAGAAGCTTACAGAATATCAAATAGACTGGGCCCCAAAAAAGTCCCCTCTTCACATAATAATCAAACCACTGAACATACAGAATAAAGAAAAAATATTGAGAGCTGCAAAGGAAAAAGGCCAAGTAACTTATAAAGGCAGATGCATCAGAATAACACTCAGACACTCAATGGGGACTCTGAAAACCAGAAGTTCCTAGACAGACATTATGCAGACACTAAGAGACCATGAATGCCAGCCCAGACTACTATGCCCAGCAAAACTTTCAATCACCATAGACAGAGTAAACAAGATACTCCATGACAAAACCAGATTTAAACACTACCTATCCACAAGTCCAGCCCTACAGAAAGCACTAGAAGAAAAAAATCCAACCTAAGGAAGTTAGATGCACCCACAAAAATATAGGAAATAGATAATTCCACAGCAGCAAATACCAAGGAAGGAAAGCATACACAAACTACAACTGAAAAATAACAGAAATTAACAACCACTGGTCATTAATATACCTTAATATCAGTAGAATCAATTTGCCTATAAAAAGACATAACCTAACAGAATGGACAGGAAAACAGGATCTGTCCTTCTGATGAATATAAGAAACATACTTCAACTTTAAAGATAGATACTACCTCAGAGTAAAGGGTTGAGAAAAGACCTTCTAATCAAATGGACTTAAGAAGTAAGCTGGTGTAGCTATCCTAATATATATCAATATAGACTTCAAGCTAAAATTAATCAAAACACATCAAGAAGGACATTACATATTCATCACAGTAAAAATCCATCAAGATGAAGTCTCAATTCTGAATATTTATGCCCTAAATACAAGGACACCCACATATGTAAAAGAAAAATTACTAAAGCTTAAATCACACATCAAACACCACAAACTAATAGTGGGAGACTTCAGCACCCCACACTCACCATTGGACAAGTTTGCGAAACAGAAACTTAACACAAAAATAAGGGAAGTAACACATGTTATGACTTAATAGATATCTACAGAACATTCCACCTAAACAAAAAATAATATACTTTCTTCTCAGCACCCCACGGAACCTTCTCTAAAATTGACCACCTACTCAGTTCACAAAGCAAATCCTTTTTCTTTTTCTTTCTTTGTTTCTTTTTTCTTTTTTCTTTTTTTTTGTTTTTTCGAGACAGGGTTTCTCTGTGTAGCTTTGTGCCTTTCCTGGAACTCACTTGGTAGCCCAGGCTGGCTTTGAACTCACAGAAATCTGCCTGGCTGTGCCTCCCAAGTGCTGGGATTAAATGCGTGAGCCACCACTGCCTGGCACACAACGCAAATCTTAACAGATACAAAAACAAATTGGAATAACCCCCTGTGTTTGATCAGATAGCCATGGCTTAAAGTTAGAATTCAACAACAACACAAATTACAGAAAGCCTACAAACTCATGGAAACTGAATAATGCTCAAATGAACCACCAGTGAGTCACGAAAGAAAGAAAGAAAGAAAGAAAGAAAGAAAGAAAGAAAGAAAGAATGAAAGAAAGAAAGAAATTAAAGACTTCCTAGAATTCAATGAAAATGAATCCACAACATACCCAAACTTATGAGAAACTATGAAAGCAATACTAAGAGGAAAGTTCATAGCACTAAATGCCTGTATAAAGAAGTTGGAGAAATCTCATATTAGTGAATTACCAGAACGCCTGAAAACTCTAGAACAAAAAGAAGCAAACTTACCAGGAGGAATAGATGTCAGGAAATAATCAAATGGAGGGCTGAATACAATAAAATTGAAACAAAGAGAACAATACAAAGAATCAATGCAACAAAGAGTTGATTCTTTGTGAAAATTAATAAGATAGGCAAACCCTTATCCAACATAACCAAAAAGCAGAGAGAGATAATATCCAAATTAACAAAATTAGAAATGAAAAGGGAGCCATAAAAACAGACAATGAGGAAATCCACGGAATCATCAGGTCATTCTTCAAAAACTGTACTCCACAAAATTGGGAAATCTAAAAGAAATGAGCAATTTTCTTGATAGTTACCACATACCAAAATTAAATCAAGACCAGATAAATTTAAAAACACTTATAGATTTAAATAGACCTGTAACCCCTAAGGAAACAGAAGCAGTCATTAAAATCTCTTAACCAAAAAAAGTCCAAGGCTAGATGATTTCAGCATAGAATTCTACCAGAATTTCAAAGAGGAGCTAATACCAATACTCCTCAAATTCTCCCATATAACAGAAATAGAAGGAACATTGACAAACTCATTTGATGAGGCTATAGTTACCCAGATACCCAAACCACACAAGGATGCAACAAAGAAAGAATTACTGACCAGCTTCCCTCATGAATATTGATGCAAAATTACTCAATAAAATACTGGCAAACTGAATCCAAGAGCACATAAAAAACATCAACAACCATGATCATCTAGTCGTCCTCCCAGAAATGCAGGAATGGTTCAACATACAAAAATCTGTCAATGTAATACACTATATAAACAAACTGAAAGAAAAAAAACACACATGATCATCTCATTACATGATGAAAAAGCCTTTGACAAAACCAACACCCCTTCATGATAAAGGTCTTGGAGAGATCAGGAATACAAGGGACATACCTAAACATAATAACAATTTGCAGCAAGCTGACAACCAACATCAAATTAAATGGTGAGAAAAATCAAAGCAATTAGAATAAAATCAGGAACAAGACAATGATGTCCACTCTATTCAATATAGTTCTTGAAGTTCTAGCTAGAGCAATAAGACAACAAAAGGAGATCAAGGAGATATAAATTGGAAAGGAAGAAGTCAAACTTTCATGATTTGCAGATGATATGATAGTATACATAAGTGACACCAAAAATTCTACCACAGAACTACAGCTGATAAACACCTTCAGTAATGTGGCAGGACACAAGATTAACTAAAAAAATCACTAGGCCTCCTATATACAAATGATTAATGGGCTGAGAAAAAAAAACAGAGAAACATCACCCTTTACCATAGCCACAAATAATATAAAATACCTTGGGGTAACTCTAAGCAAGCAAGTGACAGACCTGTATGACAAGTACTTTAAGTCTTTGAAGAAAGAAATTGAAGAAGATATCAGAAAATGGAAAGAGCTCCCATGCTCACAGATAGGTAGGATTAACATAGTAAAAATGGCAATCTTACCAAAAAGCAATCTACAGATTCAATGCAATCCCCATCAAAATCCCAACACAATTCTTCACAGACTTGGAAAGAACAATACTCAACTTCATATGGAAAAACAAACAAACAAAAAAACTGGGAAAGCTAAAACAATCCTGTACAATAAAGCAACTTTTGGAGGCATCATCATCCCTGACTTCAAGCTCTACTACAGAGCTATAATAATAAAAACAATTTGGTATTGGCATAAAAACTGACATGTGGACCAATAGAATCAAATTGAAGACACATATGAACACCTGATTTTTGACAAAGAATCCCAAAATGTACAATGGAAAAAAGAAAGCATCTTCAACAAATGGTGCTGGCATAACTGGATGTCAACATATATAAGATTGCAAATAGATCCATATCTGTCACCATGCACAAAACTCAAGTCCAATTAGATCAAAGATCGCAATATAAATCCAGTTACACTGAACCTGACAGAAGAGAAATTGGGAAGTAGTCTTGAATGCACTGGCACAGGAGACTACTTCCTAAATATAACACCAGAAGCATAGATACTGAGAGCAACAATTAATACATGGGACCTCCTGAAGCTGAGATGCTTCTGTAAGGTAAAGGACATGGTAAATAAGACAAAATGACAGCCTACAGAATGGGAAAGATCTTCACCTACTCCACATCTGACAGAGGGCTGATCTCCAAAATATATAAAGAACACAAGAAACTAGACATCAAACTACCAAACAGCCCACTTGCTCAGCTATGTTCATATCAGCATTGTTTGTAATAGCCAAAACCTGGAAACAACCTAGATGCCCTTCAACTGAAGAATGGATAAATAAATTGTGGCACATATACACAATGGAATACTACTCAGCAGAGAAAAACAATGACATCATGAGGTTTGCAGGCAAATGGATGGATCTAGAAAAAATCATCCTGAGTGAGGTAACCCAGACTCAGAAAGACAAATATGGTATGTACTCACTCACAGGAAGATGCTAGATGTGGAACAAGGATGACTGGACTGCTACTCACATCACCAGTGAGGCTACCTGGAAAACAGGACCCCAAAAAAGACACGGAGAAATGGATGAGATCTACATGAATAGCCTGGTCATGAGTGGGAACAATGAAGAGCGACGGTCGAGGGAAAGAGAGTGGGAGATTCTAGCTGGATCAAGAAAAGAGAGGGAGAACAAGGAATAGGAGACCATGGTAAATGAAGACCACATGAGAAGGGGAGGAAGCAGAGAGCTAGGGAGGCCCACGGAGATCCACAAAGATACCCCACAAAAGACTGCTGGCAATGGTCGAGAGATGGCAGGAACTGACCTACTCTGGTGATGGGATGGCCAGACACCCTGATAGTTGTGCCATAAACCCATCCAAGGAATGAGGAATCTGGATGCAGACATCCATGGCTGGGCCCCTGGTGGAGCACTGGGAGTCTAATTAGTGAGAAAGAAGAGGGTTTATATGAGCGAGAATTGTTGAAGCCAAGGTTGGATAAAGCACAGGGACAAATAACCAAATGAATGGAAACACATGAACTATGAACCAAAGGCTGAGGGGCCCCCAACTGGATCAGGCCCTCTGAATGGGTGAGACAGTCATTTGGCTTGATTTGTTTGGGAGGCAGCTGTGCGTTGGTGCCGGGTCCTGGGCTTGTTGCATGAGTTGGCTGTTTGAATCCTGGGACTTATGCAGGGACGCTTGGCTCGGTCTGGGAGGGGGGACTGGACCTGCCTGGACTGAGTCTACCAGGTCGACCCCGGTCCTTGGGGGAGACCTTGATCTGGAGTAGGTGGGAATGGGGGGTGGGCTGGGGGGAGGTGGAGGGGGCTCGAGAGGGGGAGAACAGGGGAATTGGTGGCTATTATGTTGAACTGAATGGTGTTGTAAAATAAATTTAAAAAAAAATTGGCTACAGAGCTAAACACAGAATTCTCAACAGAAGTATCTCAAATGGCTGAAAGATGTTTAAGGAGTTGCTCAACATCCCTAGCCATCAGGGAAATGCAAATCAAAATGACTCTGAGATACCATCTTACACCTGTCAAAATGACTAAGATTAAAAAAAACATTGATAAGAGCTTATGACATCAGAGAATGTGGAACAAGGGGAATATTCCACTGTTGATGGGAGTGCAAACTTGTATAGCCACTTTGAAAGTCAGTACGGCAACTTCTCAGAATATTGGGAATCAATCTACCTCAAGACCCCATGATACCTCTCTTGGGCATAACTCAAGGCATGCTCAATCATACCACAATGTCACTTGTTCAACTATTTTCATAGCAGAATTATTCATAATAACCAGAACCTGGAATCCTGGAATCAACCTAGATGCCCCTCAACCAAAGGAAGGATAAAGAAAATATGTTACATATATACAATTGAGTATTACTCAGATGTAAAAAGCAATGATATCCTTAAATTTGCAAGTAAATGAATGGAACTAGAAAATATCCTGATTGAGGTAGCTCAGACTCAGAAAGGCAAACATGGTATGTACTCACGCATAAGTGGATACTAGATGCAAAGCAAAGGATAACCAGACTACAACCCACAGCTGCAGAGAAGCTAGCTAGCAAGGGGGACCCTAAGAGGGACACATGGATCACCCTGAGAAGGGGAAATAGATGAAATAATGCTGTAGGATACTGCCCTTGTACACTGGTTTAATAAAGCACTGATTGGCCAGTAGCCAGGCAGGAAGTATAGGCAGGATGAACAGATTAAAAAAATGCTAGGAAGAGAAAGATCAGAATCAGGAGTCACCAGCTAGACATAGAGGAAGCAAGATGTGAAGGCAGAACTGAGAAAAGGTACTAAGCCACATGGATAAACATAAATAAGAAGTATGGGTTAATTTCAGTGTAATAGCTAGTTAGTAATAAGCTTGAGCTAATTGCCATACAGTTTGTAAATAATATAAGCCTCTGTGTGTTTACTTGGGTCCCAGCGGCTACAGGACTGGCAGGTGAGAGAGATTTGTCCTGACCACAGGTCAGGTGGGACACAGGAAAACTTCAGCTAAAAGATCTCCTGAGTAAACTGGGTCAAGTGGGGGTAATAGAGAGGATAAGATGGGGCATGAGAACATGAGGGAATGGGTTGATCAAGCTAGGGGTGAGACATAGTAGGAGAGCAATGAAAGAGGTATGTTGGTAGAGGGAGACATTACAGGGCTAGGGAGAAACCTTGTGCTAGAAAAATTCCCAGGAATCCACAAGAATGACCCCAGCTTAGACTGCTAGCAGTAGTGGAGAGGGTGCTTGAACTGGCCTACCCCAGTAGCCAGATTGGTGAATACCCTAACTGTCATCATAGAGTCTTCATCTAGTATCTGATGGAAGCAGATGCAGAGATCCCCAGCTAAGCATCAGGCTGAGCTCTGGGAGTCCAGTGGAAGAGAGGGAAGAGGGATTATATGAGCAATGGGGATCAAGATCATGATGGGAAAATCTACAGAGACATCTGAATCAAGCTCATGGGAACTCACAAACTTTAGACTGATAGCTGTGTAATCTGCATGGGACCTTACTAGGCCCTGTGCATACTGGAGACAATTGTGTAGCTTGGTCTGTTTGAGGGGTCCCTGGCAGTGGGATGATGATCTATCCTTGGTGCATGAGCTGGCTTTTTGGAGCCCATTACCTATGGTGAGATGCCTTGCTGAGTCTTGATGAAGGGGGAGGGGCTTGGTCCTGCCTAAACTGATTGTATCAGGCTCTGCTGACTCACCATGGGAGGTTTACCTTTTTTGAAGGGAGGGATGAGGAGTGGGTCAGGGAGGGGGAGGCTGGGGTGGAGAGCAGGAGGAGGGATATGAGAGGGATCTGAGGTTGGTATGTAAAAGACTAAAAAAAAAACTTAAATAAAAAAATCAATCACTATAATAGACCATCCCTTAGGTATAAAAGAATGCATGGGCAAAGAGTCCATTGTCTGAATCACCTTATTTATATCTCTTAAATCTATTACCATTCTCCATATTCCAGATTTCTTTTTAAAGACAAATAATTGATAATTCCAAGGAATGGTCAATTCTACAATATGTTGAGCATTTAGCTGCTCCTGTACCAGCTGTTCTAATGCTTGTAATTTTTCTGATGTCAAAAACTGTTATTCTACCCACATAATGTCAGTTAACCATTACAAAGGTAGAGTGGTTGGTATCTTTGAAAGATCAACAGCTGTTGGGTTCTGCTAATGTTTAACTTGAATGGTCTATGACTGTTCTTAATAATACCTTTTAATATTTTTCTCAGAAGCATTCTTTATTTTATGGTTTGTTTCTGAGATTGGAGGAATGTTAATCTGTGTTTTCCATTGCTGCAACAAATCATGTCCCCATAAATTCATGTTTATGATCACTACATATGGTTTACATTTTCTATCTGTCCTTCTGGCCATATACACTCAACCCATCCTCTACTTTGTTTTACTAGAGATAATGATCCAATCCCTAAATGCTGAATATTTATGCCCTGAAGAGGCCAATCTTGATGCCAAGGTTTTGGTGAAATTATCATTACATCTGTCTCTGTGTTTAGTAATTGTTCAATTACAATGCCACTTATCTGTATTTTTAGCTTTGGTCTCTGATCATTTATAGCAGTTTGTCAAAATACTTTTTTTGGTCTCTCCTGAATTTATTGTTTTATTTAATGAAGCTATTCTGTCCTTGATCATATTCAGAGCAGTGTTGTTTTAAGAACAGGCACTAAATCTTTTAATTACTCTGTGGATGAATTTCTCCCGTGCTGACAGGGAATGACTAAATCAAATTTGATATATGGAGCCTGCAGGAGGTCAAATAGGCTATTTCCCACCAGCAAAGGGTTACCTCCTATCCCTGGTTGATCTAAATTCATTAGTCCAATGTTGGACTTTGCACACTATCTGCATACTCCAGAAGACCTCAGCCTTCTGTTTAGAATATATCTAGACAAAATATTGTTTATAGTAACACCTTGCTACAATCCCTTTTCCAGTGACCTTGCTTACCATGATTAAAACATCTGACACTTTGATTTTTATTTTTTTAAATTTTATTTTATTTTACAATACTATTCAGTTCTACATAACAGCCACAGATGCCCTTGTTCTCTCCCTTCCTGCCCCCTCCCCTTCCCCCCAGCCCACCCCCATTCTCACCTCCTCCAGATCAAGGTCTCCCCCGAGGACTGAGATCAACCTGATAGACTCAGTCCAGGCAGGTCCAGTCCCCTCCTCCCAGATTGAGCCAAGCGTCCCTGCATAAGTCCCAGGTTTCAAACAGCTAACTTATGCAATAAGCCCTGGACCTGGTCCCACTGCCTAGATGCCTCCCAAACAGATCAAGCCAATTGACTGTCTCACCTATTCAGAGGGCCTGATCCAGTTGGGGGCCCCTCAGCCTTTGGTTCATAGTTCATGTGTTTCCATTCGTTTGGCTATTTGTCCCTGTGCTTTATCCAACCTTGGTTTCAACAATTCTTGCTCATATAAACCCTCCTCTTTCTTAAAACATTTAGACATTTCTTCTCCTAGCAGAGTAACATCATAAGCATCAGCTCCAATATTAGCTTTATTTCTAATCCATCCATCCATCCATTTGTGTAGATCTTGCTTTTAAAGGCCTAATCACAATTTTCTGAGAAACCCACCAATAGTGGAGGAGTGTTCCCCTTGCTCCACATCCTCTCCAACATAATCTGTCTTCAGTGTTTTTGATCTTAGCCATTCTGACAGGTGTCAGAGTCATTTTGATTTGCATTTTCCTGATGACTAAGGATGTTGAGCAATTCCTTAAATGTCTTTCGGCCATTTGAGATTCTTTTTTTGAGAATTCTGTGTTTAGCTCTATAGTCCATTTTTTTAAATTGGATTGTTAGGTATTTTGATGTCTAGTTTCTTGGGTTCTTTATATATTCTGGAGATCAGACCTCTGTCAGATGTGGGGTTGGCGAAGATCTTTTCCCATTCTGTATGCTGTTGTTTTGTCTTATTGACCATGTCCTTTGCCCTACAAAAGCTTCTCAGTTTCAAGACATCCCATTTATTAATTGTTGCTCTGTGTCTGTGCTTCTGGTGTTATATTTAGGAAGTGATCTTTGGTGCCAATGTATTCAAGACTACTTCCTACTAATCTTCCTCAAGACCCACCTATACCACTTTTGGGCATATACCCAAGGAATGCTCAATCATATCACAAGGACACATGCTCAATTACGTTCATAGCAGCATTATTTCTAATAGCCAGAACCTGGAAACAACCTAGATGCCCCTCAACTGAAGAATGGATAAAGAAAATGTGGTACATATATACACAATGGAGTACTACTCAGCAGAGAAAAACAATGACATCATGAGGTTTGCAGGCAAATGGATGGAACTAGAAAACATCATCCTGAGTGAGGAAACCCAGACTCAGAAGGACAGACATGGTATGTACTCATTCATAAGTGGATACTAGATATAAAGCAAAGGATAATCAGACTGCAACCCTCAGCTCCAAGGAGGCTAACTAGTAAGGATGACCCTAGGAAGGACACATGGATCACCCAGTGATGGAGAAATGGATGAGATCTACATGAGCAAACTGGGGGTTAGTGAGGGTAATTGAGGGCAAGGAACAGGAGTGAGAACTTAGAGTGGGAGGTTCAAGCTGGAGCAGGAACAGAGTGGGAGAGCAAGGAAAGAGATACCATGATAAATGAAGACACCATGGGAATAGGGAGAAGCAGAGTGCTAGGGATGTTCCCAGGAATCCACAAGGATGACTCCACCATAGACTACTGGCAATATTGAGATTGTGCCTCAGTTGGCCTACTCTGGTGATCAGATGGCTGAATACCCTAACTGTCATCATAGAACCCTCATCCAGTGACTGACGGAAGTAGATGCAGAGATCCACAGCCAGGCCCCAGCCTGAGCTCCAAGAGTCTAATCAATAAGAGAGAGGAGGGTTCTATGATTAAGGGATATCAAAACCATAACTGGAAAAAGTACAGAGACAACTAGCCAAACTAGTGGAAACACATGAACTGTAGACCAATAGCTGGAGTCCCATGCTACTGGACTAGGCCCTTTGGATAAGTGAGACAGTTGTTTAGTTTGAACTGTATAGGGGACCCATATCCCAGGCAGTAGGATCAGAACCTGTCCCTAATGCATGAACTGGCTTTTTGGAGCCTAGTGCCTATGGTGAGACACTTTGCACAGCCTTGGTGCAGGAAGGAGGGGCTTGGACCTGCCTCAACTGAATGTACCAGGCTCTGCTGACTCCCCATGGGAGACCTTGCCTTGAAGGAGGTAGGAATGAGGGATGGGTTGTGGCGGGGGAGTCTGGGAAGCAGGAAGAGAGAAGACAGATTACAATAAATCTGTGGTTTGTATATAAAATGAATAGAAATCTCTTAATAAAAAAAGAAAAGCACACTGAAAAAAATAAAGGCCTAATCATTCTTTTGAATTCTGAATTAATACATTCAAAAGCCAAATATTCAGTTAATAGTTGTCTGACTTCTGGATCTGATACTTCCCTATTTATTGCTTAATTCAATCTTTGCAAAAAATCAAAGAAGCCTTCTTTTGGGCCTTGTACAATTTTAGTATTTGACTCAGACCTTTTTCTTGATTCTTTAAACTTGTCTCATGCATTTAATGCTGCTGAATGACCTAGCACCAAGATGTGGTCACCAAATTCAAGCTGCCTTGTTGATTCAGCATATTTGCCTTCTTCTAGAAACTGATCTTGAGAAATACTTATGTCTCTAGTCCTATTTCATTGTTCTATGGCCTTAGCTTTATCTTTCCACCATGTTTGTCATTAAAACTGAGGATCAGTTTCCAATATTGCTGTAGCCAATTCTTTCCAGTCTTGGGGTATAATTCTGTTCTTTGTTGCCCATGGGGATTTAATTGCTAGCCTACTCAATTAATACCACCCACCCTCACCTCACCTACCTTTGTCACTCATGTCAGTTCTGTTTATGCTTCTCCAGCACATTATAAGATTTAAAAGGTTAATTTTTTTCTAGTATACTATCCACTAAACTATCAATTTCATCAGAATTATTTTATTTGGTAGCACATCTTTAGTATCTATATGCTTTTATGTTACAATAAATATTCAATATATAGAAGAAAGAATGAATGCTTCAATGGTTATCTCACACAACATTTCAGAAAGAATTTGAGGTCATTAAGGCAGAGACCACTGATCTTTGGTGTCTTTTCCCTGCCTTCTTCCTAAACTATCCTCAAACATGTTGAGAAAGTGCTAGAAAACTTCACTGATATGTAAATTAATGATTCTTATTTGTCATTAACCTATCATTTCCAAATTATCCAAGCTCTGCCAGTACTAATGTAAAATTCAGAAAACAGTTAACATTATGATCTCAGAGATATGGATTCAGTGTTTATGGGGAGGTCAGTCTTTATGTTCAGAGATTTGGGATGCATATGTCTAAAGTTCTAAGGTCTCATTGTAGTCAGATGCACTTTAAAATTTTAGCAGATGCCTTTAGATGTTTGACAGGTGATAAAGACTAGCAACAAGATGTCAGGAGAGGTGGGTATAAAGGCTTTCAACATTAGAGTTGTGAGGCTCAGTGGGAAAAATCAATACCACCATGTCTGATAATCTGACTTGGATCCCTATGACCTACATGGTCAAAGGAGAGAATCAACTCACACAAGTTGTTCTCTCTCTCTCTCCTCTCTCTCTCTCTCTCTCTCTCTCTCTCTCTCTCTCTTCTCTCTCTCTCTCTCACACACACACACACACACACACACACACACACACTAAATGAAGGAGAAAAGAAATTAAAGAAGAAGACTAGACAGACTAGAGAGACAATAAATGGGGATATCGGGTGGACTTAAGAGGAGATTGGATGGACCTGAGAGATGGCTCAGTGAATAAGATCACAAACTACTCTTGCCATAGGACCTGTGTTCAGTCCCCTGAACCCACACTATGTCTCACAATCATCTACAATCCAAGTCTAGGGAATTCAGCAGACTCCTCTGCCTTTTGCAGGGAACAGGCATGCACATGGTGTACATCCATGCATGTAAAGAAGTCATACACATAAAATGTAAAAATAAACAATTCTTTTTTTAAAAAATAATAAAAGCAGACATTAGAGAGAGCTGGTCTATGGGAACTCAAGGAATTTCTCTCCTTTACCCGGGTATTGAATTTCTCAATGCCTTTCTTATGATAATAATCATAGGAAATGATCCCATAATCAATCCTACCTCTCTTCCACAGGATTCCTCAAGCTCTGCCTTTTGTTTGGATGTAGGTCTCTGTATCTTTTTCCATCAATTGCTGAGTAAAGTCTCTCTGATGACAACTGGGCTTGGCAACATTCTATGACTATAGCAGAATATAATTAGGAATCTTTTTTTTTTTTTTTTTGGTTTTTTGAGACAGGGTTTCTCTGTATAGCTTTGTGCCTTTCCTGGAGCTCACTTGGTAGCCCAGGCTGGCCTCGAACTCACAGAGATCCGCCTGGCTCTGCCTCCCGAGTGCTGGGTTTAAAGGCGTGTGCCACCAACGCCTGGCTTAATTAGGAATCTTTTTATTGACATTTTTGCCAGTCATGTTTAGTTCTAATGGTTATAGCACTAGTAACAGATTTTATTGATACATATATAGCCTCTGATTTCTATTTAATCTTGGAACCTCAACAGGAGAATATTGAGGATCACAGAACCCATTCAACACATCTGGATAATGGGTGTCATGGTAACCCCTCTTCTTTGATTGATCCCCATCTAACAGTTCTGTCTCCTAATATTTTTCAATCTATAGTTTCCTTATTTTCTAACTTCTCTACATAACTGATTTTCATGGTCTCTGTCTCCTATAAAACCTAGAGTTCACTTTCTAGTCAGTCTCCTGGAATTTTTGGTGTTGAAATTATCTAAACAAATCTAACCACTTTACTTTGCATGCAGCCTTTCAGTGGTCCTGAAAGGATAAACATGCCTTTGTGCGGCATTTGTAGCTTTTCTAAACCTCTATCTATCTGTGGTCACCATCTGTCACCACTTTCCATCCTGAAGCCAATTCTCTTCTTATGTATTTTTCATTAGTGAGTAGAGATCATAGAATGGCTATCATTTTGACAATTACATATATGAATATAGCCATCTCTATTACCCACAATCACCCTATTCTTAATACTTTGTAATTGTCACTCCCCACATACCCTGCTCTTTACATATGCTGTCTTTTTTATTTAATTAATTAAATAATCAATTTTCCCAAATCTAATCACTGTTTCCTCTCTCGCCCTTCTCTCCACGCAGTCACTCTTCCCAATCTCTACTCTTCCTCTGCCCCATTCCCTTCTCTTCTTTTCTCTTCAGAAAAGAGCAGATCTTCCATGTACATCAGCCAGCCATGGCATATCAATTTGCAATAAGACTAGGTATCTCCTCTCCTATTAAAGCTGGATTAGGCAACCAAGTAAGAGAAAAGGGTCCCCAAACAGGGAACAGTCAGAGACAGCCTCTGTTCCCACTGTGCCAAGCTACACACTGTAACATATGTGCTAGGTTAGTCCTAGCCAAGCTCTCTGGTTGGTGGTTCAGTCTCTGTGAGACCCTATGAGCCCAGGTTAGATGATTATGTGGGTTTTCTTGTGGTGTCTGTGGCTCCTCTGGCTCCCATAATCATTCCTACCTCTCTTCCACAGGATTCCTCAAGCTCTACCTTTTGTTTGGATGTAGGTCTCTGTCTCTGTTTCCATCAATTGCTGAGTAAAGTCTCTCTGATGACAACTGGGCTTGGCAACATTCTATGACTATAGCAGAATATAATTAGGAATCTTTTTATTGACATTTTTTGCCAGTCATGTTTAGTTCTATCCCAGGTCTCTGGGATGTCCAGCCTCTGGTTTCCAGTCTTTCAGGCAGTGACAGGGGAAGTCTTCACCTCATTATATGGGTGTCAAGCTGGACCAGTCATTGGTTGGCCACTCCCATGTTTTCTGTACCAATCTGCTATTTCTAATATGATTTCTTATAATTTCATTGCCCTAATATTGCTTTCATCTACTCATATTGTAAGATTTTGTTTGTGTACTCTGTTTTCTGAAAAGTCCTTATCTACAATCCTGCTTGAGAAAAATGCAGTTCCCTTGGGCCTACTTCTTTTTGTTTTACCTTCTACATTTAAACTTAAGTACCAAAATTCTTCTAGAAAAGGAAACATGTGGGTTTATATGATGTTGTAATAGTTTGGAGTCATATGAAGATTTGGGCATGTTGGTATCCACAGAACCTCTATTGCTTAATCTCAGTAAACAGTTAAGCTGAATTGAGCTATCTCAAGCAATGCCATGAGAACCTGTGTCTCAGTGAAGTACAAGATGCTTGCCTGAAGAGAGAAAGCTATCTTTCCCAAGTCACACTTCTATATGACTGTGGCTCTCCTCTCCATGGCCAAGAAGTGGAATTTCGTGCCAGTCACCCAAAGGGGAAAAACAGACTTTTGTGCTTTGCCAGTTAGGGTAGATGTGATATTTGAGCACCAATATGTGTCAATTCTTTCCCTGTATTTTTCTATTTTCTTTATGTTTGCTTTTTTTCACTTTAACTTTGTGTTTATCTGTGTGTGTGAATTCAGATCATCAAACTTGGTGGTAAGCACTTTTACTCAGTGATCCATCTTGATGGCCTGATTTTATTTTCAGCATTTCTATATTTTAAATAAGGCATTAAACTATGAGAAATTAAAAACATGACTTGCCTATGAAACACCTCATATTTTTCTGCATTTAATTTACTATGTTTTCCTTTATTTGGAATCTTTCACTGAAAAGTACTGCATGATTTCACTTAATAGAGAAGGATGAATAATTTACATTTGAGTAGATACTTTAAAGTATCTGCAAGCCCTAATGTCTTTCACCCTTTCTCACTGAGGAAGGACAGTTGGGGTCTGAGTCTAGCTTTCTGGTGTCATAATCAGTTGTTACAGCATTTGATGTGAAGTCCCATATTGTATCAAATTTGTCTCACTCTTTCTTGATTCATAAAAATCACACATACACAAAATCTGGTCCTTTCCACAAGAAAATAAATGTGTAGTAGGATCTGTGACAA